>NC_043963.1:8778408-9078408 GCF_902148855.1 Sphaeramia orbicularis
TTACATTACGGGGACAAAATCTGTTTCCACATTGACTTATTGGAGCCAAAACGTGGATCATCATCATGTCAAGATTTAGACTGGAAGGTTAGGAGTCGATTTAACCCATGAAGACCCAAAACATCCACTAGTGACCAAAAGCATCGACTGATCTAAACTGTTTAATACCTGTTGATCCACTAATCTGATCAATACATGTAAATAATTGGTGTAAAATACAGTTTGTCGTCTTTTTATGGACATCCAGAGGCTCCGTAGTTACCGTGGAAACACCGTCATCTTCTACAACACTGATTCACCAGTAAAACCCATGGAGTTGGATCAATGACAGTGGATGGAAACACGTGTTTTTATGTTTAGTTAATGACATATTTTACTGGAAAAGTCACTTTTTCTTTTCAGTTTTCTCTCTTTTGATATAATAACCTTCGAATTTACTCAGAGCTTTAAGGAACATCTATATGATCAATGAATTAAATATAGGAAAATACAGGATTTACACTGAAAAATCAAAATTACAGAGGATATTAATTTACCAAATGGTGCTAAATCACTTAAGAAAGGTTGATTCACCAGTAAAACCCATGGAGTTTGATTAATGACAGTGGATGGAAACACTTGTTTTATGTTCAGTTAATGATAGGCGATATTTTACTGGAAAATAAATAGGCCAGTGTAGAAAATAGTGCTCTTTTCTTCAGTTTTCTCTGTTTCTGATATAATAACACTCAACTTTAAACTGAGCTTTTTATGAAAATCTACATGATCAGTAAATTTAATGTGGGAAAATACCTGATTTGCATTGAAAAAAACGCAAAATACAGAGGATAATATGATGATAAATCACTTAAACGTTAAATAGAGAGAAAAATTTATTTGGGAACTGCAACAAAAGTAGCACTGGGTCTTTATGGGTTAAACTGGAAGGTTAAGAATTAGAAGCAGAATATTTTATTAATCCCAGGTGAAAATTATTGGGTATTATAGTTGCTTCATTCAACAGTAATAAAAAGTAGCAAGAAATGATCAGTACAACAGAAAAAGTTTTAGAGTTGAAGAAGAAGAAAGGCCTGAATCTGAAAATAAACACCTTCATTCTGCAGCTTTCTCTTCTCTGTCTGAATCAAAAAGCTATGAATAAATACAGATTAAGCCTAAAGTTCATCAAAATACCACATGCTGAAAGATCATTATGGAATGTCTGCCCAACAACGCCAAAAAATGATCAAGCTCGGCCGTTTTAACTGTTGAGCCCTTTTTCTAATGAGTACAGCAGCAGAAGTATGTTAGGAAATGAGACCAGAGAGAAGATATGACCCCCTCTTCAACCCAACCGACACAGATGTGAATGCACTCATGTCTTTAGGCGATGCACTGACGTACCCAATTGTCCTTATGTTTCGCAGAATAAGCTATTTTCAGCTGCATTTCACCGCCACCTGCCAATGTTCCTCAAGCCAGTTTTATCCGAGTGAGAATCTGAACATCAAACTGGACTCTCATGCCCCTTCCACACTGATGGAGATGTACTGCAAAAGGCATATTTTTCTCCATAATTGGGCCTCTCGCCTCATCTCCTTCACATAAGTGACATTTTAGGCTGCAAAAACAGAGATTTTCACAGTTTCCTGAGTCGAGATTTGTTCAAAAATTTGTTGAAAGACATTATGTAACACTTACATTTGAAGAAAATCAAATTTTCACTAAAAGATAATGTAAAGTTATTTTATTCCATTTGGCAGCCCTTTATAGATCCCTTAACCCTCTGGTATCCCGTCCAGCAGGCCCTTACTAAGCACCAAGTGTGCCTTTTTGGCACGCTTGTGGAATAATGTCAAAAAAAATTTCATACAGTTTGTTTTTAATTCTTTTACACTTTTTTCTATTTCATCAACTTGGGCAACTTGAAATCAACTTGAAATAAAAATACCAAATACTCAATAATTGTCACATCTTTTAACCCTTTAAATCCCGTGTTTGTATCGTAAACGAACCATTTTTTTTGGATGCAAAAAAACAAAAAACTTGTTTTCAAGACACTACATAAAAAGTGGATCACATATTATTTGATTTTTTCATCCTGGCATATGTCAATGATTAACAGCAACACTGGTTAATTTGCATTATTATTTTTGGTGCTAGGTCAAATGGTCAAAAATACTAGCATCTGTCAGCAAGCGTACGAAAAATGCACACCTATAAATCAAACTTTTAAATATTATATATTGATTTATTTTTCTGCTCTAATTTTATTTTATTTTTGTAAATCCAGGTCAGCCCTAATCATACATATCAAATGGAAGAAATAGTGCGTTTAGGCACACTTGGCAGACAGATGCTAGTCTTGTAATTTTCTTTTGTTTACAATGTGTAAATTTTAGTTGGTGGCCAAAATTTTAAAGATCATGCAAAAATGAACAACTTTTGAATTCTAGCCTTATTTAAATTGTGAAAAATAATATGAAGTTTTTTAACACAAAGTGCAAAGTGTGCCTAAAAGGCGCACCCGGATACTGGAGGGTTAAAGGTGCGGGAGACTTTCGTGACCAATTTTTCATCTCATCTGTAAAGCCTCAGTCATATCCTCAGTATCACGAATCTGTCAGTCTTTCTGTCATTAATCACCTGAATCTCTTGCATTACAGTCAACAGTTTCTTAGTGCCATGCACCATAAACAAACCATATGTTTACAAACAGAGCCGGGAGGTAACTCGGGCATCTTCGGAATTTTGTCGCGACGTGCATTGTGGGAAACGCTGGTTCGCGCCGCTGTCTGACAGTGGCAGCTGCTACAGACAGCAGCACGGAAACAGCAGGAGCTCCCCTCCCTCTATACATATTCCTCCAGTCGTTTCTGCGTTTCAGCCGCTTCATGTTTGTTTCATCCATATAATATCATATGGTCACACTGCTGCTGCTGCTGTCAGGCGGCGATGCAAGCATTCGCTTCCCACAGTGCACGTCACGACAAAATTCCGAAGATGCCCAAGTTACCTCCTGGCTCTGTTTGTAAACATATGGTTTGTTTACGGTGGATGGCAATAAGAAACTGTTCACCTTAATGCAAGAGATTCAGGTGAGTAACCACAGAAACACTTACAGATTCATGATACTGAAGATATGACTGAGGTTTGACAGATTTGATGAAAAATTGGTCACGAAAGTCTCCTGCACCTTTAAGTATTATTAAGTAAGTAGGCTGACACGCGCCCCCCCCGCCCCCTGCCCCCCCCCCCCCTTTTTTTTTTAGCTTACCGGCCGACAGGTTGTAAGCTATTGTTGTCATACGGCATCCGTCATCATCGCCGTCTTCTGTCGTAGTCTGTCGTCCGTTACAAAAATTTCAATCATCTTCATCTCCAAAACTACAACTCCGTTTGACTTCAAACTTGGTATACAGCTTCTTTATGATGATGTCAACAAAAGTTAGTGAAATTATTTGGATCTGATTCTGGATTTGGTGCAACTTTGAAAAATTTCCCCATTATAAGAGATAGGAAGTGGATCAATGCAATAACTCAGTAAATATAAACAATATCCAGTGTACATTTCTACAGTCCAGCCCTGATGGGGAGATGACCAAAACATAATGTCCACATGCTGATCAGTATCTTCTTCTGGATCCGGGAACTTATGGAAAATTTAACATGGGCTCTTACGGGGAAAACATTTCAGTTGTCTTCTTCTCCCAAACTACGGTTGTGATTGACTTCAAACTTGGTATACAGCTTCTGTATGATGATGTCATCATAAGGTATTGAAATTATTTCGATCTGGATCTGATTCTGGATTTGGTGAAATCCAGAATCAGATCCGGATCGAAATAATTGGATTTGGTGAAATCCAGAATCAAATCAAATCAAAATTTTCCCATTATAACAGATAGGAAGTGGATTGATACAATAAATCATTAAGTATCAATGATATCAAGTTGGAATTTGAATTTTTTACACATCTGATGGGAATATGACCAAAACATGGGCTATTTCTGTAATATAATGAATGAATGAATGAATGATTAAATTTATTTTTGGTTTTACATCAGTCATTGTACTCAGTACATCAATTGTAATAAACATAAAAACCAAAAAAGGAATAGGCTAGAAGCAAAAGCTTATTTTTTGCCTATCCTTTTCAACTAATACACTGCTTACATCAACTTAAATGTGTACAGCATCGAGCATTTACACCATAATAACAAATTTAAAAAAAAAAAAAGTCAACAACAAAACACATCTACCATCTCAATTCAATATTTCTGAATAATTTAAACTTAAAGTACTTTTTTTTCCCTTTTTTTTTTTTAAACTTTGCCAAAGGAGTGAATAACTTAAATGCGTCATAAGGTCCATTCCATAATTTCACACCCACAATCCCCATTCATGTAGACTTCACGTCTGCCCCCACTCTAATCCACTCACACATATCAGAATAAATACACATAAGTGGGTGATAATAAATGGCATCTGGATACATTTCCCAAAGCTTTTCATTTGGCCGGTAAGCTACAGGGCCATTGATCCTATTTTTTTTTTTTTAATGTGTGTGTACATGTGAGTGCTGGTGTAGTGTTCTTGTTCTGACATCACAAATATTAGATACTTTATATGACTTTTATATTGTCATTGTTCTAATTTCAATAAAGAGTTAAAAAAACAAAGATTTGTTAAAAATGCCGGTTTGTGTCATAACTTGGGTCGAGAACAAACCCACAATTCATCATTTGCATCTAAAACGTTGTAATTGTCTGCGTTAGTGAACAGCTAATGCTAGTATTCAAACATTTCTTGGTTATTATTATTGATTTATAGCAGGAGTTTGTTCCTGATACGGTAGAAAATACAGAAGGGTGTAAACTAATTCTGAAGAGTTTGTTTCATTGACTTCTTCAGGTAGATAAAAACAGTATAGTGTCATGTAACAGTGGAATGGAGCAGCTAGTTTACCTTTTCTCTTTGTGCCACACGTTTCCTCCAGGTCCTCCCATTTCCTCTGTCATTGAAAATAGGTGCATGTAGTTAATTCTTCTTGACCATGGTGCTGATGGAGATCTGGAGTTGGTCCCTGAGTGCCTTCAATGGCAGCTCACTGCTCCAAATGGGTGCTATGTGCTAACGCTAGCCGCTAATGCTAGCTACTGTGTGTGTATTAGGATGGATAAAATGACTGAATTTCCCTTCGGGGATAATAAAACTACATAACCTCTAACCCGTTTAACCTCTAATACAGATGTTACAGTAATTCATAGCATATTTTTTGTAAATTTGGGTCCAGAGGAGACGTAGGGGCTCCAAAAGTTTGTGAATCACTTTGTTAGCTAATGTTGGCTAACGTTAGCAATAACAATAGCTAACGTTAGCAGTTTGCTAACATGGTGTTGTTTGCTGTTTGCTAACGTTAGCAATAACAATGGCTAACGTTAGCAGTTTGCTAACATGTTGTTGTTTGCTGTTTGCTAACACCTAACCATTTAACCACTTCTTGTGAAATATTACTGTTTGGTAGCATTAATTCGTACCTGATATGGCAGAGAATACAGAAAGATGTAAATAGATTCTGGAAAGTTTGTTTTATTGACGTTTTCTGGTGAAAGAAGACAAGGCAGTATTGTGTAATAGTATTAGACAGTAATGTTAGCTAGCTAGGTAGTAGTTGGATGCTAATGTTAGCTTAGTCTAATGGGTAATAAAATGTTGTTTCAAGTTGAAATATGGGTTGACATCTGTGGATTTTTAGTATCCAGTTAAGTGATAGTGATTTATGAGATGTTTTATGTTTATATGATCTAAAAACAGTAATATATCCTTATTATTTATTTATTTATTTTATTTTTTACCTGTGGCAGTTCACTGCTTACCTTTGTACCATTTCAAGCTGTTCATGGGACTTGAACTGCTTGAATTTCAATACAAAACTGGAAAAATTGGAGTGTTCTAAAACTTTTGACCGGTAGTGTATTTTACTGAAGAAGTCAACCTTTTCTTTTCAGTTTCTCTCTTTGTTATAATAACCTTTGAATTTATTCTGAGCTTTAAAGAACAGCTACATGATCAGTGAATTAAATATAGGAAAATACTGGATTTACACTGAAAAATGCAAAATAAAGAGGATAATATTATTCCAAATGGTGCTAAATCACTTAAGAAAGGTTAAATAGAGAGGAAAATTGATTTGGGAACTGCTACAGAAGTATCCCTGGGCCTTTATGGTTTAAGGAGACAGATGGAGTTTAACTGTGCTGGTGTTCTGCTGCCTCCTGGTGGTCGGCAGTGGAACCCAGCTGTGGTTCAACCTGCACAAACCAGGATCAGGACTGGTTTACAGAAAAATCGCCTTGTTGGTTTGGTAGTTTTGGGGTTTTTTGGGGGGAGGGGGGTCTGGAATAAAATCATGTTATTTGTTTCTAAACTTATAATATAAGATATAGAAATTCTGAATAGCAGCATGTACAAGTTTCTCCCATTTTCTTGCCTGAACCACATGAAAATTCTTGCATTGTTGGTCATTCATTTATCAGACAGGGGTAGTTGTTTGTTTACCTGCTTGATGAAAGTACTTGTTATATCCCTGTTGAATGTGGCAAGAAGAGGAAAATTTATGGTTTAATCAACTTATCTCTGGTTTACACATGCTTCATATCACCAATCACCAGTTATTACCTCCGCCAAGAAGGTTCTGTTTTTGTCGGCATTGGTTTGTCTGTCTGTCTGTGTGCAAGATAACTCAAAAAGTTATGGATGGATTTGGATGAAAATTTCAGGAAATGTTGATACTGGCACAAGGAACAAATTATTAAATTTTGGTGGTGATCGGGGGGGGGGGGGGGGGGGGGGGGCTGATCTGCCTTGGCGGAGGTCTGCGCTCTCCGAGTTCTTCTAGTATTCAGTATTTTAAGAAGATTTTGAGCAAAATCACAATCATGCAGCTCTGCTATGACTGTTTACCTGTGATCTTATGAATATGATGTATTTGAACAGTTTTATTTAATGACAGTAAGTGGTAAAGACTGATTGCCATTAAGTTTGGCTTCAAACATGAGACTGAAACAATAAAATTTGTGTTAAAATTACACGTTATTTTCCTTGTAAATATGAAGCCCTGTACTTAAGAGATAGTTCATGTGATAACTGGACTCTGAAAGATAAAAAACTGTTGTTAATGCTTTTGGCAGCAAATAAAAAGACTGTCACTAGAAAATGGTTAAAGCCTGAAGCACCCACAACTGAAGAACGGATCGATATCATACAGGACATTTACATTCTGGAGAAACTGACATTTTGTTTTAAGGGTCAAAGGGAATCTTTTTTCACTATTTGATCAAAATGGACAAACTATGTAAAACCTGTAATTATGTGAATTGAATATATCGGTTATGTGAAAACATTTATGATACACATTTCTGTGTAGGTGAATGTAAACATACACACCTTACTTAGTTTGTTTTATCTTGATGAAGTAGCAGAGTAAGCCCTCTCTTCCTGCCCACTTTTCTTTCTTTCTTTTTTTATTTGTTCTATATTCGACTAAAAATCTTAGATTAGCATCTTTGTTTAAATTTGATGAGTGGATATTGAATTGTACCCAAAAGGGAAGTTTTGTATGATATGCTTTTCCAAATAAAGAATGGGGAAAAAAATTGGTCGTTAATGCCTTCCCTCTCATCTCTCAGCCCTGGGACTTCACTTGTTCCTTTTGTTTGAAAAAAAATTACACATTATTACGACGGCCACATAAGAAAAATAAAAACACCTGTCACTACGAGAATAAATTTATAATATTTCGAGAATAAAGCTATAATATTACTAGAATAAAGTCATAGTTTAAAAAAAAAAACTCAGAATTTAACGAAAGTAATGTCATTCTTTTATGAGATAAAAGTCGTAATATTTTGAAAATACGAAAAATAAAAACACGTGTCACTACGAGATAAAGTCGTAATATTTGAGAATAAAGTCGTAATATTTTGAGAATAAAGTCATAATATTTGAGAATAAAGTCATAGTTTAAAAAAACTTCATAATTTAGCTACGAAAGCCTTGCTTGATGGGAAATGAAGTTAAAAACAGGAATGATGCATTTACGATCAAAGAAGACACTAGCAAAAACAAGTTGATAGGATCAATTTGTTGGGAGATATTAGTGATTTTAGAATACAATAGCCTTACAGTTACGTTGCTATGCCCATGATGGTTGACGGAAAGCACAGTACCATGCTGCATGATGGGAAATGAAGTTAAAACATAAATGACACATTTACTAACTTCAGTCCCTAGATATTGGTATTAATATATTAATTGTTGTTTAAATTTTAAAGAATAATTTCCCAAACAATTTTTAAGCCAGTGCTTGTAAAATACAGACTAACATCTTTTCCCAAAGTCAGCTCTCCCCAGTATAAAAACTACCACATCTAGAACCAGTGGTTCTCCACGGGTCAATGCACTAGTTTATTAATGATGGCCATTTGTCGGAGGCCTCTCAAGCTTTGCCACATGTCTGGTCACTGGTGTTTTCAGTGTTATCACAGATATCCCAGGGGAAATTTGTGTTATAACACTTATGAAATAGCAAAGAGAGGTTCACAGAGAGGACTAGAGGAGCCATCTTTATCTTTTGTAAAAGACTGAAACTAATGCGACCTCAGTTAGTTAGCACACAGTCGACAGCAAAAAAGACGCCTGAGTTATTCATGTCGACGCTAACTGAGGTGGCTGTGTTTCATTTGACGCTGAATAAATGGTGTAACCACATAAAAAGCACCATCAGTAAGAGCAACCGAAAGAGTTTTTACTGATGTCCATTACGATTATGAAAGTACGGTAGCTCTAAACATAGTCTATGTCTCTAATAATATATGGTCTTTATCTGATCATTCAATTACTATAATGACATACAACAACAGAAAAATCTATTCATAAGTTCTGACATGCTCAAGCTGAAATATTATTATTCATCTATTTATCCATGTCTATGGTCAGTAACAAACCTTCTATATTCTTAGTTTGTTTGTAATTTTAGTCACATAGTCACTAATGTTACACTGTGAGTGGATTTGAGCTTCTGAAAAACAAATCTACAACCCCAAATTTATTACAATTTTATAATCAAAATAAATCTTGAATAACAGTGTTTTTTTCCACCAAGTGTATTTAATTTTTAATGCCTCTGGACATCAAATTTAATGCTTTTTAATGCCATTTAAGGTCTTAAATTTCCCAAAATATATTTAATGACTTTTAATGTTTTTTTTAATGACCCACAGACACCCTGGTACATTCTATTAAACTATGACTTTAGCGATAAAAAAGGAGTCGAAATGCTCCTAGATCATAAATAGCACTAACAGTGATTGTTGACAACACAGTAAATGTATAAATATATAAATTTTTACATCTATGAGCTTCATTCAACACATTTTTCAGTCTTCACTTTGTCTTGAAGCTTTACAGAGTCCCTGTGCCTGGTTACGGTTGCTAACGTAGGATTGGATGGTTGCCAAATTGGGGAGGGGCTTAACAAAGGGACACTTACAATTCATTTTAATAATCTTGCTTTCTTATTACATTTTTTTCTAGTTTTGTTTGATTTTTTTTTTTTTTACATTTAGTTTTTTATTAGTTATTTATAATTTTATCATACAAAATATAACAAACAATTGCCAACAGATAATAGTCACAATCTAATAGTAATGATAATTTAGGTTACAGTTATGAAATAGCAATCAAGTTGCCTAATTAATTTAATTTTTAGAGCAGCAGTTTATATAGCATTTCACAGGACTATGAGACAAACCACCCATTCATTGTATTTAAAAATTGTTTGATATATTTTATACTTTTTAAATTAATTTTATCTGCTTATTTTGGTTGATTTTATGTTATAGTTTTGTTAAATTTTACATTTATTTATGCATTTGGCAGATGCTTTTTTCCAAAGTGACTTACAGGGGAAAACCAATCAAATCAGTCAATCAATCAAATTTTATTTATATAGCGCCAAATCATAACAAAAATTATCTCATGATGCTTTACATATAGAGTTGGTCAAAACCAGACTCTTAAGCCAATTTACAGAAACCCAACAGAAATTTTAATTAGTGTTGCCTCTTGTTTAATTTCCTACTTTTACATTTTTTAATGTGAAATCCTTAAAATAAATTAACTTAACCTCCAAGACCCAGCTATGGGTTTTCTGTCCACATTTGTGGACAAGAGTTTTGCAAATTTATACAAAAAAAAAAAAGAAAACTGTCCATCACAAAGGACATTCCATAAAAATTTTAAAAACTGCCTCTGAAAAAACTGTTGCATCATGATGTTTCCAATATAGGCACTCATTCAATAAAAAACAAAAAAGCTTGTACTTTGCTGACATTTCCTGGGTCTTAGGAGTTTAAGTTATGTCCTAATTTAATTATTTACTGCTGTTGTGTAACCAGCTATAGAGGAAGGAATAACTTCATTTAATTTTGAAAAAAATCTACTTTCTAGTAAATATTCTGATTTGTTAGTTTATTCAGAAGAGGAACAGTAATATATGAGCTTTTCTGTCAACCTTTTTCAGTTGTTTTAAATGTTAATATAACTTTTAACACCTCTAGTATCGACTGATGAATAATTCCTGTAAAATAAAATAGTAATAGGTGTGCGAAGTTGGTGGAATGCACCTTTAATAATTTACAATACATTATATTTTTTGCACAGTTGTATCTGAGTAGAATCCTAGACAGAAATACACAATCGAAGCTTAAATAAAACCTTTAAAGTCCATAAATATTTTCAGCAGAATCAGGTCACGGTGATGGTCTTTTAACCAGAGAGTAAATCACATCAGCAAATACAAACGGCCTCAGTCCAGGTCCCTTCCGTTAATCTAAAACACACTCCGGCTCACATGGGCTTTAATGCACTAATCCAGTCGAAAATTCACCCCCGGTCTCATGGAAACCAGTAGAGTCCAGTTGACCCAGTCTCATCTCTCCAGTCGACTCCACTCTACAGGAGGGTCTCTGGGTCCTCTGGCTTCTGGACCCGACAGTTAAACCCTGAAGAAAAACAACAGAATGCATCAAACTCTATGGTTTTATCCAGTAAATAGACCGATCCGGAACATTTAGCCTCCCATAGTAAATAGTATAAGTCTAGATAGATATGGAAAAAAGTAATGGGACACACTGAATTCAGGTGTTTCTTTTCTAACAGGGGTCTGGGATACAAAACAATAATGACAAATGTCAAAAAAATAGTTTTATATTGGGATAAATACCATTGCATTAGTAGTTTTGTTTAAATTATCCTTGCTTCTAAAACGCCTCAGAGATGTTTTTTTATTTCTCTCAACGCTGATTTTGTTTTTTGTTTGTTTTTTATCCACGACCATGATTTTAAATGTTCTCTAAATTTCTAAAATAGTTTTCATGCTCTGACTGTAAATAATAATTTTCTACCAAAACTAACCATCTACTTTCCTCACATTTCACTCAGGAAGGAAAATCTCCCATTAAACTTCCAGGAAATATTGATGTTTATAAACTATATGGACAAAAATATTGGGACACATGTCTACAGCTGTAAAATGTCCTGTTTATGCTGATTTGAGACAAAAAATATCAATATTTCCTTAAAAGTTTAATGGGCGAAATTGAGTAACAACCATCTCTGAGGCATTTTGAAAGCAAAGATAACAGTTTAAATCAGAATAAGAATCACTTTATTGTCATTCAGACGGATTACATCAAGATGCACTGCAGAACGAAATGACGATGTAGGGTCAACACTAAAAACACATATAGTTAAAAACAAACACCTGTGATAAAATAAGTTCTAAAATACTGGTGAGGTAGTGTAGTGGATAAATAAATAAACATAAAACGAGAGAATAAATAGATACTTACTGCACATATAAGTAAAAAGTTATTGCACAATTATTCCACATGTAATTGCACATCCCCTCTTTACAGCCCTTTATTTAAAAGATGGATGGCGCTGGGGAAAAAACACCATTCCTGAACCTAGTGGTTTTGCATTTCAGGCTGCGGTACCTTCTGCCTGAGGGTAGGGGGGAAAACAGTCCACAGGCTGGGTGAGTGGGGTCTCTGGAGATCCAAACTCACCAATGCAATGCAATGAGATTTATCGCAATATAAAACTACATTATTTCATTAGTCATTATTGTTTTGTATCCCAGACCCCTGTTAGAAAAGAAACACTTGAATTCAACATGTCCACATACTTTTGTCCATATATTGTATGACTGAATAGATCAGGGGTGTCAAACTCATTTTAGTTCAGGGGCCACATTCAGCTGAATTTTATCTGAAGTGAGCCGAACCAGTAAAATAACATAATAATATATAAATAATGTCAATTCCAAACTTTTCTCTATGTTTTAGGGTGAAAAAAAGTACATTTACATTATGAAAAGGTTTATATCTGCAATTTATCCTTTCTAAAGATGTGAATAATATGACCAAACAGAAAAAATAAGTGTAATTTTAACAGTATTCTGCTTCAGTTTATCATTTACACATGTACATCAGAACTTACAGATCACAGTGAGATCTACAAATACACAAAACATGTAATAACAGGTATAATCTTGGTAAAATTGTAATTACTTCTCTTAAGACATTTCAGGTGTTCATATTGTTCAGGTTATTTGCTTTTTTTTTTTTTGCTAAATTATACTTTGTTTTAGTGTAAATACATGAAATATTTATATTTACAAGGAGGAAAAATTTGGAGTTGTCATTATTGTTATGACCCTGGGTCATAATTTGTCTATTTATATGTATATGTATGTGTTTTCTGTTATTGTGTGTGTTCTCCCCCGTCCTGTAGGTGTGCTGTTCCCCTTTGTGTCTGTTTGTTTGCAGGACGCTGATTGGTGGAAGGTGATTGCCTGGCCCCTTTAAACATGGCCCTGGAGTTTCCGTCCCTCGCTCTCTCTTGCCTCCTGCCAGCTTCCAACCCTGTGTTCGTGTGTGTGACCGTCAGTCTTCGTGTGATAATTCGATTGTACATTTATGGTGTAAATACTTTTGTTAAATTGAACCTTTTTCTGGTAGGGGAGGTCGGCTCTTTTGTTTCTCAACGTTTTCTCCTGTTTTTGGTTAGGTGGTTAGGTAAGTTTCCTGTATTTTATTTCTTGCATTTATTTTGGATTAGGTAATTAGTTTAAACTAGAAGAGATTTTGTTTGTTGTTTTAGCCGCTCCCTCCCCTAACTCTTCCTTAGTTGTTGAACAAAATACTGATAATAAATATTGTGAATTTTAGTTTTTGACTGACGTGTGTGCTTGGGAGCTGGGAGGGGTCAAAATTGAGCACATTATGTTCGCCCTGGTGAACCCCTAGGCCGGGGCGTAACATAATTTATATGTTATTATGATCGTATTTTACTGGTCCTGCCCATTTGAGACTGAATTGGTCTGAATGTGGACCTGAACTAAAAGGATTGTTAATATCTTAGTGTAATTTTTGCATTTCACAAATTCATCCCAGGGGCCGGATTGGACCCTTCGGCGGGCTGGATTTGGCCCCCTGGCCGCACGTTTGACACCTGTGGAATAAATGAACTGACCGATGCCTCCTGGGATGTTAAAGCCAGTTGAGTCCGTCACTGGGGGTGAAACGTCTTCATAATCATCGTCTGTTGCGAAACACGATCAGCTGAAAGAAGACGGACACTGGGTTCAGACCGAAGAACTATGACATAGTGTGTGGAATAAAAACACTCCATGTGTTCACTTCACTGGAGGCATTTCTCAGTCTGCCACTCAGAAAACTATCTGATCTACTGCATCCTGCAATTACAGCATTACAGTCATCTTCTACTTTTGTGTGACGGCGTTTCAGCAAGTAGTTAATTACAGCCACTGAGTTCATCCATTACATATGTTAGATGTGGATAAAGAGCTCAGGAAGTGTAGGTAAAAACAGCTGTGCCCTGCGTGGGAGACAAGTACACAAGGAAAACACTATAAACCTGCCGTGGTATGAGCTGTTTTGCTGTAGTTTCATATAAGTGATTAATGTATAGAGTTGTATCCAATTGCAGAAGGCCATAGAGCAGTTATTCTGCTATTTACACCAGAGAAAACCTGTTTTATTTACCTGTACAGGGTGGGGAAGCAAATTTACAATATTTTGAGGCAGGGATTAAAAGACAGTGTATGACCAATTAGTTTATTGAAAGTCATGAGAATTTATTTGCCACAAGAAAATGGACATAATAGAAAATGTTTTTATTCTATGTGTCCTCCTTCTTTCTCAATAACTGCCTTCACACGCTTCCTGCAACTTGCGCAAGTGTTCCTCAAATATTCGGGTGACAACTTCTCCCATTCTTCTTTAATAGTATCTTTAAGAAAGTCGACATTGCTGTGTGATGTTCTATCAGTAGCATGTTCTAAAACGCCCCAACAGCAGAATCCAGAGGGTTTAGATCTGGGCTAGAAGGCGGCCATAAACATGATTCCCAAAAATTGCTAAAGTTGGATTTGTTGCTGTTGTCAACAAGTGTTTTGGTGTTCTTGTGTAAGATTTTAACTTCAAATCATATTTTACTGCATTTCTAACGCTCTTGTTGTCTACCTCAAGTTCATTTGCCATTTTTCTCATGGATTTGGTTGGATCCTTTAGGATTTTGGATTTGAGAGCTTTAATAAAGCTTTGGTACGTTTTTTGTTGCTTCCTCCACTTCCAGACTTTCTCGTAATAGTTTTGCTCATAGTCATTCTCTTCTTTCCATTATAAACAGTCTTTATGGACACTCCAACTATTTTGAAATCTCCTTTGGTGTGACGAGTGCATTCAGCAAATCACACACTCTTTGACGTTTGCTTTCCTGATTACTCATATGGGCAAAAGTTTCTGAAAAGGTATGGATAATAGTGTTAGGTATGATTATGACATCAATATATGTTTGGTTTCAAAACAATTGACGTAGTGCCTGCTGAGAAAAACAACTAAATGTTCATTGTAAATTTTGCTTCCCCACCCTGTATTTCTTAGGGTTGGGGTCCAAACTGGGTCATGGAGCTGTTTTTAGTGGGTCACCGATTAACTGATGAACATGTACAGCATTAATATGATACATGAATTTACTGAATGAGGAATCTGGTGACGTTTCTTGGTTGGCTTTAGGCAGCGGAAGCTACAATGTAGGTCCAGTCTGTTTCACATCTTCAATTTAATTCAACTTTATTTATAGACGGCCTGATCACAATCAAGGTGTACAAGTATATTTGCATCAGTTATTAATCAGTATTGCAAGAAGACACCCCCAAAAACTATTCCCAAAATGTCTTCTTTGGCCATCTTATTACTAGATCTTGCAATCCTCCAAATTTGAAGAAAATCGGAATAAAAACTGATAAATGGCGACCCAATGAGCGTGAAAGCACTTTACTGTTATAAGAGAGCAAAATTATTGTACATAATGTTTTGTAACACAATAAATAACTAGAAGCACTCGGAGAGCGCAGACCCTCCGCCAAGGCTGATCGGTGGCCCCCCACGTGGGGCCCCCCCACGCCAAGGAGGTTATGTTTTGGCCAGGGTTTGTTTGTCTGTTTGTTTGTTTGTTTGTTTTGTCTGTCCGGTAGTGTGCAACATAACTCAAAAGTTATGGACAGATTTTGATGAAATTTTCTGGTCTGCGCCCACCCCGTGGCCCCCCCACCCCCGATCAACACCAAAATTTAATCATTTCTTCCTTATCCCATTTCCAACAAACCCTGAAAATTTCATCAAAAATCTGTCCATAACTTTTTGAGTTATGTTGCACACTAACGGACAGACAAAACAAACAAACAGACAAACAA
The DNA here is from genome assembly GCF_902148855.1 of Sphaeramia orbicularis. Lineage (NCBI taxonomy): Eukaryota > Metazoa > Chordata > Actinopteri > Kurtiformes > Apogonidae > Sphaeramia > Sphaeramia orbicularis. The sequence continues at coordinate 8,794,235 of NC_043963.1, forward strand.
ACACACCCTGGCAAAAACATAACCTCCTTGGCGGAGGTAATTCCGATACTCACCTCCTGTGTCTTTTTTATTACAAAATACACACATCACATGCTTTTCAATTACTGATCATTTTTGTTGAACAGCTGTTTTGATTATCAATTCTTATTTTCAATATTACGATAATCAACAATTTTGTTGTGAAAAACCCTTCTTTACAGCCCTTTACTTGCAAAAATAGAATGGGAACCTGTTATTTCAGTATTATTAGGACTAAATATGCACAACTAGACAGATTTTGGTACGCTCCCTGGCTGCAGAAAATTTGGTAACAATGTGGCGAACGGATGTTACGTTGAACCGCATGTTTTCAATGGCGCGTTGTTCACCAAAATTCATGTAGTGTCCGTACACCAATATACTTCCATCAATAATATGGCGTAATGCCTTATAGATATATTGTTCTAACTTGTTCACAAATGTTTATTTCCTCCTGTACCAGGAAGACTTAGTCACAGATCTAACAGAGATGAGACCATGTGGTAAACCAGATTTCCATTCCAATTCTTGTAGAGTCCGTACACCAAGTAGTGTCCGTTCACCATATTCTAAATATCTGGGTCTAATTTTATGTTTCTGTCAATATGTGGAATTTTTCAGCACACATGCTTTTGGACCGACATCTATGCAATAAACAATGCATGATTCTCCTGAGTGCCAGAAACATTTGTATATCTTTGTAGACATTAAATATGGAGGCTATTAGGCTGGAGTGTCCGTACACCCAATAATTTCTGATTTGACAGGGGTACAAGCCTGCAAAATTTTTAGTAGACACCATAATATAAAAATATTTTGAACTTTAAAAGAGAAATATCAAACAATAAAATGGCCTGTCTGATTTTTTTGATAGAGCATTATTATTTTTTATCTATGTGCACCCTTTCTGGTACCCTTGATTGTGATCAGGCCGAGAGCACATCTGACGCACAAGGCAGACTCAATGTGCTTCACAACAGGTGAATAAATAAAAAAACAATCATAAAAAAGAGAGAACAATTAATAATAATAATAACAACAATATTATTATTATTATTATTGTTAATAATAATAATAATAATAATAATAATAATAATAATAATAATAATATATCAGTTTTATATAGTACTTTTCTAAGTACTCAAAGACACTTTATAATAAACAGCCAAGGGACGAACAGATATCAGATGGGTATGGTGTTAATACTACATGACAATCAAAGAACAAATACAAAGACAAATACGGAAAAAGAGAAGGCAGATGAGGGTGGATGAGGTGGAACAGGTAGTCAGTTTTTGAAAGATGATCTGAAGAGGTGAGATTTGAGTTGGCATTTGAATGAGGTGAGTGTGTCGGAGTTCCGGATGTGAAGGGGTAGGTTGCAAGTAAATAATCATAGGTACACACACTTAAACCCACACATGCACACATACCCACACAAGCGCACATGCACGCATGCAACTCAACAGAACATGGTTGAAAAAAGGCGCGTTTTTAACCTGTTTTTAAAAATGTCTACTGATGTGGCTAGTCAAACTGCATCAGGCAGGGTGTTCCATTTTTTTGGGGCATATACACTAAATGCTGCCTCCCCTTCCTTGGATCTGGTGTGAGGGATGTGTAAGTTGCCACTGCCTGTTAACCAAAGTGTTCTTGCTGGGGTGTAAGTGATGAGCATATCTGTGATGTACTGAGGTGCAAGGCCATGTAGTGCTTTGTGAACCAGAAGCAGGGTTTGGAAATCGATTCTTGTTTTAACGGCTAATGATACATCTAATGATTTCATGGAGATTTCAATGTAAAAACAAGTGGTGCCACGCACAACAAACCCCACCCCTCGCACATATTTTGCTCATTGTAAGTAAATGGGAAGATTTAAAAAATTCACTAGAAAATTTGGTATGAATACAACCAATAGTTTTGCTGCTACACACATGTAAAATTTCACCCATTATAAATAAATGAGGGGATTTTTTTTTTATAATGGTTGAAATTCATTAAAAATTTAAACTTTGATCTACTTTTCCCAAAATGTAATGAGATCTATTCTGTGTCACCGGCAATCTACAAACTAAATTTGGTATGAATTCAACTAATAGTTATGCTGCTAAAGTGTTAACAACAAAAAAGAAACAGAACCAAAAAATGTAAATGTCTGTAAACACCTGTGAACATCTGACAGTTCATTCAGTATCCATGGTGATAAACCTGGTGGTCACATGACTGTGTAACACCTTGTATCAAAATACTGTGTAGTATCATGGGTATATGTATGCAGTTTATATTATGAGGTGAGAAACAAAGTACAAATCCTTTATGACTGTACTTAAAAATGCACTTTATTGAATCTACTCCCTGGATTTTCACAAAAAGTTTCATCATAATTGTTTTTTTCTTCTTTCAAGCCTTACTATTAACCCTTTTAGTTTTAGAATTTGGACTGCTCTGTGATCTCCTAAAGTTATCCTCCTCAGACCCAGCTATGGGTTTTCTGTCCACATTTGGAAAAAAAACAAAACAAAAAAAAAAAACAACTGTCCACCGCAAAGGACATTCTATAATTAAAAAAAAAAAAATGCATCTGAAAAGACTGTTGCATCATGATGTTTCCAATATAGGCAATTGTTTACTTTAAAAAAACCCAAACTTGTACTTTCCTGGGTCTCAGGAGTTTAATATCTTCTTAATAAAATCATGTTGTTGTTTTTTTTTCTTTTTTTTTAATAATCAAAATGCATTTCAACTTTAGCCTAATTTTGAGTAATAAAATCAATCTCAAAAAAAAAAAAAAAAAAAAAATCTAGGTACTTTTTATCTTAATTTGTACATGAAAGGGTAAGCAGGGCATCAAAAAAATGCTTAAAACTCTCATTGTTCCTCTCCATGAAAATCTTTCTTAAAAGGCGAAAGATTTATACAAACTGAAGAGTGTACGCTTATGTGATTTTTAATGTATTGGATGATTTTTTTATTTACATCATAGCGTGTCTTCACTAGTTTCAGCTTCAATGGACAGAAACTGAAGGGTTAAAGCCTCAGAATACAGAATACATCTATAATATGTTTAAAGAATACAACATAAGTAGGAATTTACTAAAAGGTCCATACTTAGCATTCAGCTCATCTGCTGCAAACAACTGGTAGAAATTGTGTTTTAATGTCACTTTAATTATGTAACACACATTGAACTGAATAAATGAACTTGCCTGGAGCAGTGAATAACACTACAGACTGTGAAAAAATAGAAAATAAAGTAAAAGATACAACAAGAGGTAGATGATGGAGCAGATACAAGGATAAAATGCTGAGTTTTTTCACAGAAACAGCCAATAGAAATGGAGATATATGTTTTCTTTTTTCTTCAAGTCCATTTCAAAGTTTGTGTTTCTGTACTTTTGGGTAATGAAGTTGAATCACTTCTATTTTCAGTATTTTTTAGTATCTGTACTTCTACTTTAGTAAAGAATATGTGGACTAAAATCAAAAGCACAAATGGAAAATGCAACCTTCTGTCTTTACCTGCTACCAGGTGATACTCTGCGTTGTTGCCTAGCGACACAGGCCCCTCCCCCTGCCTGCCATTGGAGGGTATGGCTGTGTCATAGATGTGTTTGGCTGATTGAGGCATGCTGGGTGGTTTGGACCGGGGTTTGACGGTGCTGTAGATGGGACCTGCCGTCGCTCCTGCATCGTTGTCATAGTGATGTGAAGTGGGCGTGGTCCTGAGATCAGAAAAGGGCAAAACCGGATAATATTATCAATGCACACGGATTAAAAATAAGACATCCAAATACTGCCTGTTCTTTTACCTGCTTCTGTTGACGTCTCTGGGCGGGACTACTTGGGAGTAGGTGGGGCTTGTGACAGGTGGGTGGGGTTGTTTGGGCTTGTTGACGACGGCGTACGTATCGTTCATGTCCGTCTGTTGCGAGTTTCTGTAAATAATCAAAGTCAAGTTGATTTATATAACGTATTTACAAAAACATAAAGTACTCAAAGTGCTGTACAAAGATATAATTAAATTAGGGCTGTCAAAATTAATGCATTAACGAGGATTAATCCATCATCACGATTAATCAGATTAAAAATTTGCACACAAGTAACCCATCTGCAGCGCAGAATGACTCTGAACATCTCTGGAAATGCATTTGGATCAGCTTGTCCAAGTAGAGTTAGAGTAGCGCATGCGTAAATGGTTGATCCGGTATGTTTTTAATCTGTCTCTTTTCCATTTTTGCAAAGCACTGTGAATTGCCCTGTGTATGAATTGTGCTAAACAAATAAATCTGCCTTGCCTAGTGACAGGCAGCAGAACCAACCCATAAAGGTGGAAGACGCTAAACAGCACGTTGGCTTTCTGGATGGAAATACGAGGACAAAAAAACCCAAGACGGACCAGTTGTTTCAATTTATTTTGTTGAAATGTTGAAGGTGTTCTCCCCATGTCTGTCTGTGTTCTCTCTGGGTTCTCAATCATCCTCCCACGGTCCAAACAAATCCACTTTAATGGGTTAATTGGTCGCCTGTAGGTATACGATGCCAAGTGATGAACTGGAAGCACATCAAGGGTGTACCTCGCCCTAACCTGCTGGTACCTGGGATAGACTCCAGCTCCAGGTCTGATCCTCTCAAAGATTAAGCAGATCAGAAACTGAATGAATAAATGAATGAGTGGAACATTAGTGTGCATATCAATGTACTCATTGTCTATTCATTGAGTCTTTGGTTTAAACCTGGCTCAGACCCACCATCTAACCATCTGAACACCCCTCCCCTCAGCCTTCACTATGATCGCTACCAAAAATGAAAAAAAATGCCCAAAAAAGTCTGTTGTCTGTGTGTGTTTTGTTCTTTCTGGCGTTTATACACTCAACAAAAATATAAACGCACCACTTTTGTTTTTGCTCCCATTTTTCATGAGCTGAACTCAAAGATCTAAAACTTTTTCTGTGTACACACAAGGTTTATTTCTCTCAAGTATTGTTCATAAATCTGTCTAAATTTGTGTTAGTGAACACTTCTTCTTTGCTGAGATAATCCATCCACCTCACAGGTGTGGCATATCAAGATGCTGATTAGACAGCAGGGTTTTTGCACAGGTGTGCCTTAGGCTGGCCCCAATAAAAGGCCACTCCAAAATGTGCAGTTTTATCACACAGCACAATACCACAGATGTCACAAGTTTTGAGGGAATATGCAGTTGGCATGCTGACTTCAGGAATCTCCACCAGAGCTTTTGCCTGTGAATTGAATGTTCATTTCTCTACCATAAGCCATCTCCAAAGCTGTTTCAGAGAATTCATGAAGAAGACTGTGCGAGGAAAATGGTGGTCACACCAAATACTGACTGGTTTTCTGACCCCCCTGGACCACCCAATACAGTAAAACTGCACATTTTAGAGTGGCCTTTTATTGTGGCCAGCCTAAGTCACACCTGTGCAATAATCCTGCTGTCTAATCAGCATCTTGATCTGCCACACCTGTGAGGTGGATGGATTATCTCAGCAAAGGACAAAGGAGAAGTGCTCACTAACACAGATTTAGACAAATTTATGAACAATATTTGAGAGAAATAGGCCTTTTGTGTACATAGAAAAAGTTTTAGATCTTTGAGTTCAGCTCATGACAAATGGGAGCAAAAACAAAAGTGGTGCGTTTTTATTTTTGTTGAGTGTAGTTAAGGGGGTACTAACTTTGGATGCTGGATGTCACCTGCTACCAAACAGAAAATAGGGCTAATGTGCCTGTACGTCAGCGTCATGTTCTATCAAGACTCAATAACTTGAATTTGTGATGTTGTCAGGTTCTGTTCTATGTTAGAGTCCTGTGGTCTGGATGCAGGAGATAAATCTCCCAATAGAAGTGGGTGGTACTTTCACTGGAGGAGAACTCAACTAATTCAATCAAAGTATATGACTTCAATCAGTGATCAAGGGTACTATACTGATGTAACCATTTTATAAATCATCAAAATATGGACCATTATAACTAAAAGCCATTTTATTTCAAATGAAAAAAAAAAAAAAAAAAAAAAATGTGAACAAACTTTTAGACATTATTCCAAGGTAGCTACATAAAAAAAAAAGACCCCCCAGCATTTTTGGAGAAGAATATTGTTGAAATGTAGACATTGGTGACCTTGAGTTTGACCCTTTAAGGTCACTCAAGGCCAAAGGTCATGAACCCAAATGAACGTCCATATATGACTTCTATCAGTGCTCAATTGTAACTATGTTGATATCTGTATCCATTTCCATGTTATAAACCATCAAAATATGGACCATTATAAGCAAAGGCAAATTTTCAATATTTTGAAAATTTGTCAAAAGTTCAAAAATCAAAGTGTATCCAAACTTTGAACAAACTTTGTCTAACAAACATTGTCCCAAAGAAGCTACGTATAAGATTTGAAATAAATCCGACCAATAGTTTCGTGAGAGAAGATGTTTGAAGAAATTACTAACGATGCCAGACATAGCACGTTTCACAACAGCTCATGGCCAACTGGCCGCTGAGCTAAAAATAGAAAAAAAAAAGTCCAGTCTGAGCTCTTGTACAAACACGATAACTCATTAGCCAATAAATAACTCATACTTTCAGGTGATTATACACAAATGAAAGCATAGGAATGAACACTATGTACCACAATGCATTGCAACTAAAATACCACAAATCCAACAAGTCATGAACTGTCAGTTAGACATTGCTCATCTCCAACATCTCAACAGGAAGCCAGTTCATTCTGTCCGTCCTCTTCGGCAGTCGTCGTGGTAACGCGGCCTCCCTCTCTTGGACTTCTTCGTCTCTTTCCTCCTCTTCTTCATCTCATAAATCATAAATAAGCACCTCTCCCCCTCTTCTCCTCCCCTCTCTCACCTCCTCTTCTCCTTTTACACTTACTATTACTATTTTTTTAGTTGCGGTTACACGGACAATATGCTGAAATAATTCTGGATTTAACTGTTTCATGGACACCAAAGAAAAGTAATGAGGAGATTATTCAAAAGTGGTGATTTGACAGAAATATAAAAGAACTTTCTGACCAGTGATGCATTAGAAAGCCTGTAATTTTTTTTGTTTTTCTTCCTCTGTTAAACGTCACCTTATGTTACCCCCATAAGAGACGAACCTCACCAGAAAGACTACATTTCCTCCAATTACAAAAGAACAATCAGATTCAGTGTTTTAAAGCCTATTAGCTGCTAATATTTTCCTACCAAACAGACTATTGGGGCTTTTATATCCACCCTCTGATCAGACCTCTAACATGTGAGATGGTTCTGATCGGGCTGTTACCCACATTATTAGTGGGATATTAGAGTATGTGGAAACCCAGTCATTTCCTCGTCTTGTTTCTTGCTCTCCTCTGCCCTTTCTTGCTGTTCTGTGTCCATGGTAACATGGTAACATATGGGGATGTAGGAATGGAAAGGGAGCATGTGAAAGTGTTAATCTAACACCTAGGGGTGAGACATGCTGCAACGTCCTGCCAGTCTCCAGATAGACAGATAAACATACAGACGAATAGACAGACGAACAGACAGACAGACAGACAGACAGACAGACAGACAGACAGACAGACAGACAGATACCTTTTTGCGGAGGAAGTAGATGAGATTCTCCTTTCAGGTCTTGGTTTCTTCAACTGGTGAAAACACAGAACAGAAAATAGGATTGAAGTGAGATGGAAATTACCCAATATTTTTATTTAGCTTCATTACACACCTGCTCAACAACTAGGTGGTTTCCACCTACGATAACACATAAAAAGAGGATGACCACATTGTGTATCTATATACGCACGTCCAATGAAACAGGATGGAAATATCATAAAAGATACAAGATGACAAACAAGAAAAAAGTTTGAATAGATGTAATTAGATGAAAATGATGCAATAGACATTAAAGAAGTAAAAGACACGTGAAGATGAAACATAAAAGATGTGACAAGATAAAAATGATGTAAAGATGTAATGAGTCAAAAAGGAAGAAAACAACATAAAACAAAAAGCTGTAAAAGACACACAGGATGAAAGAAGTTGAAAACATAAAACACAATACAAAAAAGGTGTAAAATAAACAAAGAAACATTCTAAAACTGTAAGAAGAAAATGACAAAATCAACATAAAAGATGGAGAAGAAGTAACAAAATGAAAACTATGTAAGACACATGGAGAGAATGATGTAAAAGATGTCATGAAATTGTCAAAAATGACATAAACAATGTAATTGATGTAGCAAGGCAAAAACAAGATAAAAACAACCGAAATCACACAACAAGAATAAAAAGATATAAAAGCCAGAACACGATGAAATGAGACATAATAAGATGAAAATGGAAACTACAATAACAGTGACGAAATAAAAGATATACAAGACTTAACAAGATTAAAACAACATAAGAGATGCAACGAAGTTTAACCACCATAATAAACAAGACACAAATAACATACTTGAGACAAAAATGACACAAAGGACATAAGAACATGAAACCAAAACTGACATAAAACTAAAAAAACAAAACAAAATGAAAATGATGTAAAAGGCATAATAATATGAAGACAACGAAGCAAACAATGAAAACATAAAAGACCAAGAACAAGAAAAAACAACAACATGAAAACCACATAAAACACAACAGGAACAGGTTAAAAATGATATAAAAGACACAAAATGACAGGAACAACATAAAAAGATGCAACAAGATGAAAATGATGAAAACAATGAAAATGGTATGGACAACATAACAGACATAAAAAGATAAGACAACAGATGAAAACATAACATATAACATGATGAAAATGACATAAACAACATAAAAGACATAAAAAAATAGAAATGTAACAGGATGAAAACCTAAACAATGTAAGACATAAAAACCTAAATGTAACAAGATAAAAATTACAAAAACAACATAAAAGACATAAAAGATAAAGAAAATGTAACAAGATGAAAATTACATAAACAACATAAAAGACATAAAAGATAAAGAAAATGTAACAAGATGAAAAAGACATAAAAACATAAAAGACATAAAGATGTAGAAAATGTAACAAGATGAAAACATAAACAATGTAAGACATAAAAACACAATATAACAAGATGAAAAGGACATAAAAACATAAAAGACATAAAAGATGTAGAAAATGTAACAAGATGAAAACATAAACAATGTAAGCATAAAAAACACAATATAACAAGATGAAAAAGACATAAAAAACATAAGACATAAAAGATGTAGAAAATGTAACAAGATGAAAACATAAACAATGTTACAGACATAAGAAATCAAAATGTAACAATGAAAATGACATAAGACAAAATTTAATGCAAAAGTCACAACTAATAAAACATAATAACACACAAACAACGTAAAATACGATGCAAAATGATGAAAGATGCAAGTGACGTAAAAGATTCATCAGGATAAAAACCGACATAAAAGGTGAACCAAAATGAATAAAAATGTTTTTATTGGTTTTGATATGATTGAATAGTCTTCTCTTTACAGTAATATGACACGAGATTCAGTTCGCTTTATTTTGAAACACCCTCTAGAAACGTCCTTCGATGGCACTTTTTAAACTTTTAATCTTTCTGAGAGAAATTTTCAGTTTGACCCAATACTTCTACTTTCCTGTACAAGTATCTGTGCTTGCATCAGTGTAAATGTGCAAACTTTGACACTTCTGCCTGAGTTTATCAGATCAGACGTGGTTTTTACTACAGAGGAAGGGGATGAGAAACTGCCAACTGAAAAAAGAACTAAAGCTACAAGACAAATACACAGTAATGGAATAAAAAAACACCATATTGTAGGTGAGTCGAAGTAAAAGCTGCAGAAAAACTGGAATTTAAAGCAAAGTACAAGAACCAATGACTTGTACTGAAGTAAAAGTCATTTTCCATCAGTGCCTTACGTTGTCATAAGCTGCTGATGGAACAGAAATGAATAAATAATGGAAGTGTTATGGTTATTACCTGGTCTTCAGCTTATAATGGCATCATTACGGCTGTGATTTGGACTTACCGCTCAGTATTAACCATCCATTTGCTCAGTTTGGGTTTCTGTAACGTTCTCCCGTGTGTCTCTGAACAATCAGCTCTCAAACTGTCAGCTGCAGCAATTTTGCATAGAGGAAGTTAATTTCACAGGCTGCTTCCTCTATTTGCAGCTGTGCCCCGTCTACTTCCTCCGACAGAGTAATAAACACCTTGCTTGAACATTAATCTGTCAGAGTTTGAGTGATATGTCTTACCTCAGATATGTTGGAGTAGAGCTGAGAGCTGTCCGATTGCAGGAATCGCTGGAACATACAGGTGGTGGCCGTGAAAATGAACCGATACTGTTCCTGCGGAGAGGAAAAAAGGAAGTTCCATTTTGATCAGAACACTTTCAGCACTCTGGACTTTCCTTCTTTTCTGTCATCTGTCATAAAACTACTTGTGATCCAGCTTCAGAGAAAAAAGAGTGGACATGCAAGTCACAGGGTTGCACTACACTGCAAGCCCGGACTTTGTATTCACTAAAACGCTTTAATTACAATGTACTTAAATGATTTAAGTTTCATTACATTACTATAAAATGTTAAGTATATTCTACTAATTTGTAGATGTAGTCGAAAGTACAAAAACAGTTTAAGTTGAATGGAATTAAATCACTAAGTTTCAGTCATGACCACACCTTTTTATTTCCATGTTGCATTGTGGGTATTGGGTATGTTGTTGAAAATGTGCTATTTTTATGTGCAGGGGTTCAGCAGGGTTGTGGTGTTAGTGTGAATTTTGACTTAATGTGTGCATGGCAACACAACACAAAAATGCCAATAAACATTACTGGCATTTTTGTGTTTGTTTTTGTATTTTTGTACAGCTGCACCGTGAGTCACAGCCATAGGCCCAGCAATGACTTTCCTGTTCAGCATTAAATGTTCTTCCTCAATGTGAATCTTTGTACCTTGCCAAATTTATAGTACTTTCTATAGATCAGATTCATGATGACGTAGGACGTATGCTGCTCGTGCACCTTGGAGGCAGAAAGCACTCCAAGTTCGTAGCAAAACTCAGACTGCAAGTGTGAATAATGCCGTCGTCTTGCTGTGCTGTGGGTTGTCAGAACAGAAAGAACACACAGAAGGATTTAAACTTCTACAGAATTCTTGCTGGCAAACATCCCTTCCAGAAAAATCGTCAAAAGTTATGGTTGCAGGCGTTAAGATGGGAGAACTGGTCTGAGGAGGAAATTCAGAATGCTGGTCTGTGCAGTGCACACTTCAGATCTGGTAAGTACTGGAGATCTACCATACAGAGGTCGCGTTAACCGGAATATTCTGCCATTGACAGATTTTTTTCAAATGACGGAAAATTCTGAAGGCTGTCTGTCATTTTGACAGATTAAAATACTGAGGGTAATTGTTGTTTAGCTAACTTTAGCCAAAATTAGATGCTACTTTGCTAGCGCAAACTGTGCAGACAGCCGAGTCTCCTTAGTTACTTTAAAAGCCCAGTAAATGCGATAGCACTGATAAACATGAAAAAAGAGGGACTGATGCAGTGAAGGATGAAGGACAAGCAAGTTATACTCCAGTTCTGATGGCATTTGGTGTGTTATATGTACGCATTTTCTACCTTTCATGTGTTATGGCATGTCAGTTTGTGCCCAGATCTGTGATTCACAGAACCTGAACCCTAACCCTCAGGCGTGGGATTGACACTGCGTGAACAAACACAAGGAAAGCTTAGAATGTCTACAGATAACACACCAATTAAAAGTGGTGTAAATAATTATGCGAGTCATGATATCACGTTGGTTTATCAGCCAGCAGCAACTACAGCTGCTGCATCATTGACATGTTTTTGAACATTAAATACTACTAAATATATCTCATTTCATTAATAAATAAAAATTTGAAATGACGGATAATATGTTATGACAGAATTTTTCGAACCTGTCCGTCAAAATGAGGGACAATAAAAATGTCTAGCGTGACCTCTGCTGCCCACCCGTCTGTGACAGTCTGCTTTTCTACTATGGGACAGCCTATCCCGATGCGGTTAAGTCAAGTTATGCAGCCATGAAAGAGAAGATGGGCTCGGCTTTTGGACAGAGACAGTTAATGGACAGTTTTAGAGCTAACATATTCGCTTGTTCACGAGTTCCGGGGCAGAGCCTGGAGGTGTATGTGAGCCGGATGGTAGCTGGTACTGGTGTTTTGCCTCTGAGTTGCGCGCGCATCACTGTTCTTAGTAAACATTGAAACTCATCTATACTGGCAAGTTACACTGAGCTATCTTCCTACCTAACTTCCTACTACAATATATTAAGTTGAATAATTAAAAAAAAATATTTATATTGCAAAAGATTTGAATTTAAATCAACTTGGAAATGAGTACAATGATAATGATATTAAGTCTAATGATAATACAAAGCAATTGACATTGTAGCAAACTTTAAGTTAAATTAACCTGGCATTTAGTGTGTTGAACTTAAAATAGTAATTCCATTCAAATCAAGCATTTAAGTTTAATACACTCAAGTTTTCATTACTCGTTACTTAATTTTTTTTAAGGCAACCGGTTTACTTAATTTTTTTAAGTAAACTTGACTTATCTGGTCTTACAGTGTAGATTCATAAGGTGTGGTCACAATTAAGAGTTGAAGAGTTTCACATTACCCAACTTTCAAACCACTTGTAAACGCTTTTGTGTGTCTGTATGTGGAGTGAAACTTTGGAACAGTCTGGACATCCAACACAAGCAATGCCAAAACATCCACTGATTTAAACTGTTCTATAAACATATGGTCTGGTCCCAGTATAAAGATAGTGGGTCTTAATACTTATGTTACATCAATATTCTGTCTTATAATGTTAATGTGTACTTGTTGTTCCTTATCTTGTTGGTATGTGTTGTTCCTTACCTTCTAGTATTGTTCTTATTATTGTACAGACTCTCTAAACACTCTTTCTCGCACTGACTCCTTGTGGAATTTAAAGTATTTTTTACTATTGTGTTTTTACTACTGTTGTCTTTAAGTCTGTGATACTGCTGGAACCTGTAAATTTCCCAATGAGATGAATAGAGTATCTATCTATCTATCTATCTATTAGGGATGTAACGATTACCTGTATAACGATAAACCGCGGTAAAATTGCAGACGGTTAGTATTACCGTTTAAATTCAAATTATCATGATAACCGTGTTTGATTACCGCACTTTTAGAGGAAAAAATGCCAATGTAAAGATCTGCTTTTATATCAAATATTTGAGTATAGTTTTAATTTATTACAATTTTGATTTTCTATACCTAATATTGGAACCAATATTCACTTTTAAAGTCTTTGAAAAGATTCGTTAAGCATCTGTGTGTTATCGCAATAAAGTATATACATTTTTCTTTTTTTTTTGTGTTTTCAGGCCATTTGTGTTGATATAGTAGGTTAAAGTGAAAAAAATAATAGATAGATAGATAGATGAAGTTGTGCTGAAAAAAAAAATTCCAAACATGGGCATTGCAAACATTTTTAATATAGTATATAAAGGCAAAATCAAAATGACTGAAAAACAGGCAAAATAGGCTCAGACCCCTAAGGGTTAATATTTGTATGTTTCTTCAACAGAAAGTACATTGTGCCCATTATTTTTATTTATTTATTTGTTTATTTATTGTTGTTGTTTTTCAAAATATAACTTGGTTAAATTATTTCAGTGTGTGTATTAGTACTTTTTGAAAATTTGTGCAAAATTTCAACAATACCGCGATAATAATGATAACCGTGGTAATTTTGGTCACAATAACCGTGATATGAAATTTTCATTTCGTTACATCCCCACTATCTATCTATCTATCTATCTATCTATCTATCTATCTATCTATCTATCTATCTCTATCTATCTACTATCTATCTATCTATCTATCTATCTATCTATCTATCTATCGCTGGTATGTGCTGCCCTTTACCATTAGTGGTATTGTTTTTCTTACCATTGTTGGTATGTAATTTATAATGCTCTTTCTCACATCTGTCACCATGTCCACCACAACTAAGTGTATTTGTGATATGTCTGCCTTTTTTGTATGTTTTTTTTTCTACCTGATGTCGATGTGTATGTGTTTGTGTGACAGTTTCTATGTACAGTCATGTGGAAACAAATCTCCCTTCTGGGACGAATAAAGTCTAAGCCTAAGTCTTAACTGTTACCCGTAGTAACACCACCTTGAATGTACTTTGTTTCTATTTTTCACACACACTTTGGTTCTATAATGTAAATACTGCTGAATGAGTTTATTCTAATTTGTTATAGGCCTATTTTGTTCATTGCTCTGGCTTGAAGTCTAAGGACAGGAGTGAGTATTTAAAACATTATTATGTTAAGTTATTTGATGATGAGAATGGGGGTGGGATTTTTCTTCTTTCCACTCCTTTCTGAGTGTAAATGAATGATTTTGGAATTTTGAACTTGCATGTATTCTGTGAATGCTCGAAATAAACAAATAAATGAACTCACTCTGTAATTTCTGGTCCATTCTGTCCTGTTTGTGTGCAGTGATGACATCACAACTATGAAGTGCAACTCTACATGTCCACTGAATCATTATCTGTTAATTCAGTGTCAATAACTAGGAATAGACAATGACTCACATACTTTGTACAAGGGGAAACCCAAAGAGCAGTGGCCTCAGCTCCAAAATCAACCACATGTGGAAGTATTTTGAGGTGTAATACCACTGTTGGCCACTAGATGATAACTCACATAGACTTCCTTTGAAATCCATTGAAGTTAATGTTATTTTCCAGGAGCCATTCTGGCCTCCTTTTAGTTGGATCCTCTAACAAGTGAGATGGAAATTACCCAATATTTTTTTAGCTTCATTACACACCTGCTCAACAACTAGGTGGTTTCCACCTACGATAACGCATAAAAAAAGATCACATGGTGTATCTATATTACACACGACCAATGAAACAGGATGGAAATATCATAAAAGATACAGAGATACAAAAAAAAAAAGTTTTAATAGATGTAATTAGATGAAAATTGTGAATAGACATTAAAGAAGTAAAAGACACATGAAGATGAAAACAACAAAAAAGATGTAACAAGATAAAAATGATGTAAAGATGTAATGAGACAAAAAGGAAGAAACAACACAAAACACAAAAGATGTCAAAGACCAGGATGAAAGAATTTGAAAACACAACAAGACAAAATGATGTAAAACAAACAAACAAAGAAACATTCTAAAACTAAATGTAACTGGAGATCTGGTCAATTTTCAAGTTGAGCAGAAAGTTTGAGGTCCATAGTCAGGCTTTGATTGACATGAGTGATTGACAGGTCAACTTGGGCCTTTGGAGTTCTGATGTGTGTCCACACTAACATGAATATTTTTGCAAACTACATTTCCTTCTGTTATTTTACTAAATATCTCTCCAAACTGGTCCAAATGCTCAGACAAACTATAGTAGTTGTCCAACCTGTGAACACCGTGGATAATGGACGTAGCAGACACAATTGAAACCAATGCCGAAGTATCTTGAGGTGTAATACCACTGTCGGCCACTAGACGGTGACTCCCATAGACTTCCACTGAAATCCATTGAAGTCAACATTATTTTCCAGGAGCTATTCTGGTCTCCCTTCAGCAGGATGTTCTAACAAGTGATCTGGTCCATCTTTAAATAAGTTCTCAGGTCGAGCAGATTGTTTGATGTCCGTGTCAGACTTTGATGGACATGAGTGATCGACAGGTCAGCTTAGATTTTTGGAGATTTGATGTGTTCACACTAACATATAACAGATATTTTTCTAAACAGACATTTTCTTCCTTTATTTTACAGAATCCTTTAAAATTATATTATCCTCTGTATTTTGCTTTTTTTTTCAGTGAAAATCATGTATTTCCCTTTGTTTAATGTAGATGTTCATTAAAACTCTAAAGCTGAGGGTTATTATATCATAAACAGAGAAAACTGAACACAAAGTGGTTTTCTCAGCAATTATATCATTAACCGAATGTAAAACTAGTGTGTCCATCCACTGTCACTGATCCAACTCCATGGATTTTACTGGTGAATCAATGTTGTAGAAGATGATGGTGTTTCCACGGTAACTACAGAGCCTCTGAACGTCCAAATGGGCCATGTCTGATGACCATGAAAAGATGATAAACTGTATTTTACACCAATATTTACATGGATTGATAGAATTAGTGGCTCAGCAGTTATTAAGCATTTTATATCAGTGGATGATTTTGGATGTTTGGGTCTTTACACGTCAAAGTCCGCAAACTCTAGACACTTCACCAGCATAAATATTTCATAATGTGATGCATTCATGGTAACAATAGGCTATGACAAAAGTGAAATAGAGCCTGGTCACTGATCTGTATTATTATACCCATACAGGTAGAGGTGAGATTGAGTTACCATGGTTACGTGCCTCCAATGGCAAGGAGGTTCTCAGGAAGTGAAATGTATTCACACCTGGAGCGGTGATGTATTATACAAGTTATTTATACAAAGGTATGTTGTATATTAGTATAGATATTGTGTACTTAGTATGTAGTATGGGACCAAATGAGGGGCAAATGTTATTAAAGAGAAACATGAGGCTGTACAAAATCTGTTCATACCACTGGATGTTCGTCAGAATGTAATAGAATTGAGACAAATTCATAGCTAAAGGGTGATAAAATAAATGTAAAAACATTTATTGCAAACCTCCACCAAGTCCAACTCCAGCACTTCTTCTTGATTCACTGTGTTATAAAGCTGAACAACACAGAAATCAGTGTGAAAATGAAAAATTCAAATTCCACCCCATCCTTCAGAAGCTCCCTCTGTTGAACTTTTTGACGGTAGAAACAGAACAGAGACATAAAAGGTCGTGTTGAGCTGCAGAGCCTCAGTAAATAGGCCTCATCAGTCACAACACCTCCACCTGTCACCTGTGTTAAAGATCATCGCAGAGGTCGTCTGATTGTTATGGAACCGACCGTTTTCACAAAACAGGACTGTATTCAGACAGAACAGCCTCGGGTTTCCATTCACAGACCCCAAGGCCGTGACACGTTCACATCGAAACATTAAAACCTTCCATCTCTCAGTAATGGTCTTAGTGTTTTGATTTTCTTTCACCATTATAAGCTCTGTTAGCCCATGCCTCTCCAATCATAAAAAACACCCTGCCTTGTACTTATGGATGTATTTCATGTGAAGTGCTGTTAACACACATAATAACAAAAGCAGGGTTCCTACAGGTTTCTACAAGGTATATTTACAACTTTTAAAGACCTTTTTAAGACTATTTAGAACAGAAGTTAAAGCCTATTTCATGGCCATACTGGCAAAATTTGTTACTCCTAGAATTTAGGAAAAAGTACTGATTTATGCCTTGATTCCCACTGTTCTGAGTCATGGGGGCTGCAAAATTAGTGATAATTGGTTCCCAATTTCAATATGAATTGTTGGAACAGGTGGAGCTGAGTAGACTAGTGTTACTTTCTTTACAGTTTGGACATTTAACAGACACATTTAAACACAATACAGTGAACAAGTTTATAGAAACATAACTTAAGACCAACCATATCAAATTTAATACCTTTCAACGACTTTTTATGGTATTAAAGGCAGATTTGGAAATTCAAGACTTTTAAAGAGTGATTTTTGCTTTTTTAACGGAACTATGCATTTTAAAACATTTCCCTGTGGTCTACATAAACTGTAAATGCCCTGCTTGGGTCTGAATTCTTCATTAATTCAACTTCACAGGTCCATCTTCAACCCTATTTCTGAGTAATGACACCAGGTATGGAGGCTGGTGCACACCTAAAAAGTCTTCAGGGGTCAGGTACATAGGAGCATGAGGTAGTGAAGAAGAAAAAAAGGTATCCCGCACACTGTCCATTCAATTTGCAGGTTGAATGGACAGTGTGAGGATATCTGAGCAGTGACACCTGAAATGTTGTTTTGAGCACCGGCCCTTTAAATACAAATGAGCCACTTCAGTCCCCACCCCCTCCAGGTTGTTAATGGTGCTGCTCTGTCCCGTTCAACCAACAACTGGAAATTTTATGTAATCAGGTAGAAGTTTGGACATATTTTCATGATGGACTACAACCGCTGCTGCTAATAAACAATTTAATCTTACTCTGAGAAATGCTCATCAAAAGTCTTGACCTTATATGTGCAAATGTCGTGACATAACTAGTTATAGGTGCGAGGCGCGAGGGGGGCGTGTAGAGGGTGAACGTGACAAATTCATGGGGCCCAGCATTTCTGGGGGGGCCCATAGAGCAGTGGGAGGGGGTCCAGTGGATACAGTTTAGAAGTTGTGAAAATTTCATGTAAGATCCGTTGTATAATAGAGGTGTAGAAGCCGGGAAGTCCGGACATAGAAAGCATGTTAAGTTTCACTTTTGCTTCACGCCCAGCATTAGTTATGGACCCGCACCCCCACATGTAACTGCTGCCCTACCCCACATACCCCCTCCACACACCCACACACTCCGACAAATCAACAAGATACTGAATTTTATGAAGGGCCCACCATTGCTGGTGGCGCCACAGTACAGGCACAACAAATTAAGACAGAATTAAACGGGCTGTAGAAATCCACTCGATTTTTGCTGAAATTAATATAAAGATAGCTTTGCAGCACCTGGAGGGTTAAATTCAAACTTTATGAACTATAGGTTCCCCAAATACATAAATAAATGTACAAGAGATTAATAAGAGTGGGTTTAGCAAAATATGACCCCTTTAAGACTTTTTAAGACCCTGCGGGAACCCTGAAAAGTAATCCTTAGTAGAGGAAATACTCAAATTGTGTCTCTAAAGTAAACACTTACTTTGGTCTGTACAGCAGAAGGTCTCTGCCTCCTCAGCTCCAGAACAATCCTCATGATGTTGAAATCTGCTGTGATCTGCTGCAGAGGAAACAAACCACAACAGACTGAGCAAGTCACCAAATGAAACAAGACACAAACACAGTACAAGTCCTCTAATCTGTCTGCTTGTAGCTCCAGTTTGGTCTCCACCATCTGCTAGGAACAATGTGTTTTTCCATCGCTTCACATTGATTTAATGTTCTATCAGAATTATTAATGATGCGTATTGTAAAAAATCAGGCTAGAATGCTTTATATATTGATCATATCTCTTTATATTCTGACCTGTACGAGGGGGCTTCAAAATGTTTTGCGGAAAGAACATAGGCTTCGAGATGGTTTGAATGACCCTCAGTTTTACACAAATGGACTTAAAGGGCTGGTATCAACACTTGCAGAAGTGTATTGACCTAAATGGAGCATATCGTTAGCCTCATAGATAATTGCCTACCTCTTCCTTAAATGGACAAAAGTATGTGGACACACTGAATTTAGGTGTTTCTCTTCTTTTTAACATATTTATTTTACAGTTTTCAGTTAAACTACAAACAAAAACACAAAACAAAAGCCTCAGATGTGTGTAATAGCTAATTAATTAACTAGCCAGTTCTTACTTAAGGTGTTTCTTTCTAACAGGGGTCTGGGATACAAAACAATAATGTCACAACATATTAACAAATGTCATAATATAGTTTTAATTTGGGATAGATATCATATTAACCATTAATATGATGTTTTATCTTAAATCAGCATAAACAGAACATCTTACAGCTGTGGCCATGATGTGTCCCAAAATTTTTGTCCATATCGTTTATAACATCAATATTTCCTTAAAGTTTAATGGAGATTTTTCTTCCTTAGTGAGATGTGAAGAAAGCAGATGGTTAGTTGTGGTAGAAAATTATTATTTAGTCAGAGCATAAAAAAATATTTTAGAAATTTACAGGTAGAACATTTAAAATCACAGTCACGGATACAAATAAAAAACAAAATCAGTGTAGAGAGGAATTAAGTAAAAACCATCTCTGAGGCATTCTGGAAGCAAAGATAAAAGTTTAAACCAACCTAACCAATGCAATGATATTCATCCCAATAGAAAACTATATTATGACATTTGTCATATCTATTTTGTATCCCAGACCCCTGTTAGAAAAGAAACACCTGAATTCAACGTGTCCCAATACTTCTGTCCATATAGTGTATGAGTTAGGCAATTATACTCTGAGGCTAACGATATGTTGAAAAATAAACATCATAACTTAAACCATTTTTCTGAAACCCCCTCGTATACAGAGCTACCTTTCCTGCATCCCAAAATTGAAAGTGATTCTCCAAAAGCACCACAGATTTGTCTTTTCGCTAATTTCTTTGTCTATACTACTTATAATATGTAATAATAAGAAGTGAATAGAATACCTGGAAGCACCAGAGATTCACATCTTGGTTATGTTTGCCAAGCAGCAACACAAACTTAAAGTTTGTGATTGAATGTCTGTTGGTGAAATGCATCTTGGGAGTTGTAGTTGATTTCTCTCCTTCAGTTTTTTATGTCTATATGTTTGTAGTTTTGAGTTTTAATAATAGAGGCAGATATTTTCTAACATCTTCATGATGTACTCAGTACTCAGTGAGCCAGTGGTAAGTGATAAATAATCTTTTTTATCCTGACTGATTCATACCATGAATTAAAACTGTGATGTTTAACAGATTTTTCTGCAAGTTAGTGAAACATTAGGCTTGTGATTTTCACCTCTTTTAAAACACTTTTTCTCAGTTGTCAGTGATGTGTACCATGTTCGATGATTCACTAAACTACAGTTTCATATGTTACTGTATTTTTGTGAGTAGTAATGTGACTTTTCACTATGTAAAACTGTAACTGTAGCTGCTAAGGCACGAAAGCTAATGGGAATCCACACAAACCACAAACTGTGACTTTCTGAAGTCTTTCTTAACTGTCTTAAATTGATAAATATAGAATAGAATAGAATAGAATAGAATAGAATAGAATAGCCTTTATTGTCATTGTGTGTACAATTAAATTAGGAGTGCTACTTCGGTCAGTGCAACAAAGAATACTTCAGAAAATAAGAACAGAGCGGATATAAAATTACAGAAACTAAACACAAGATAAGAAACAGAATGTAAAATTTTAAAAAGTAAAATAAAATGGAACTATAGTAGAATACAATATTCACATATGTAACAGTATGTATATCTATGAACTTGAGTCTATTAAAACATAGTGTATTTATGGTTGGATAAATATTGAATACATATTACATTGTTAAGGGAGATTATTGCATGACTTATTGCACATAATTCACATAAATTATACAGTTTCTGTCAATGACTACTATATATATTCCAAAGTAAGTTCCCACGGGGCATAGCAGAAGGGGCGGGGCTTAAACTTTCCTATTAAAACTTCAGTCAAAGCTGTACTGCAGGGTTGTTCATCTTTCTACTAAGTTCAGGTCATGTTTGCGGTCACGTGTTACCATGTGTTACCTTGGTAACCACTAGGTCATGGATGTAGTCCAGAGCACAGATGACTCCTGTCCTCCCACAGCCTGCACTGTAACACACACAGACGCACACAGACGCACACAGACACACACAGACACACATAGGAACAGATGCGGCGTTCATGTTAGCCATGGCATCGTTAGCAGGTGTTACCTGCTGCATATTCACAGCCTCCTGGTTGGTGAGTGTGGGCGTGTTCATGTTAGTGTGTGTCTGTATGGGTGTGTGTGTCTCATAAGTGGCCATATGTGTGATACGGCCTGTTGAATGTTAATGACCATCTGACCTGCGATCTGTACTTCTGGCGAAAACAAGCGTCAGTAATGATGTGGAATTAACAGCCGTTTGGAGGCTGATAGTGTGTGTGTGTGTGTGTGTGTGTGAGTGTGTACCTGCAGTGTATGAGCAGAGGTGCGTTGTGTGTTCCCAGGCTGGTTCTGGCTTTCTGCAGCAGGTCCAGGACTCCCGCTGCCTCGTAGGGAACATCATGATCCGGCCACGACAGAAACTGGTACTGAGTCACCGAGCGGCTGTCCTGAAGAGGGGAGTGGGAGGAGGATTTACCCTGAAGCGTCCAAAGTTTAACACAGTGACCGGAAAAACACTGACATTTAACATTCAGAGGGTTACGGCTGAAGTTCTGAAGGTCCTGCTTTGTCCTCAGTAACAATAAACTCATGTTTTTGTTCTGTTTTCATTCAGTAGATCAGCTCTGTTGCACTTTTAATACTGACTGTACAATGTCTTTACACTATATTATAATATTATTCATCTACTTTTGTACTTTATTGTTTTAGTATAGAGTACGTGACAATACTGTGGCATTGTGGGGGTTTGACATTCTGTGTTCCATGTTCTGTGTTATGTGTGGGGGTTCATGTTTATGGGAGTTTAGGTGACTGTGTGGACATGGCAATATTTATTTTGCATTTTACATTCGTTCTGGTTTTCTGATGTGACACCATGACTGTAAACAGTGCCTCTTCTTGTTTAGGGCATGTTTATAAAGTGATACATGCTGCCACACTGGGTTGGGCATTGTTAAAATAAAAGCACTTCTTGTGCTCATAAATACTCATTGAAAAAACTTCATACCTTCAAACCCACAAATGTTACAATATGATGATAGTAATAATGCTAAAGGTACTGTGTGTATGTATTAGGATGGTGAAATGCAGCAAAATGCAGCAAAATGACTGAATTTCTCTATCGGTGCAATAAAGCAAGTTACCTTTAATCTTTAAATTCTAACACTGAGGGTCAGGGGACACATTAACCCAGTGTTTTTCAACCTTGGGGTCGGGACCCCTTGTGGGATCACCTGGAATTCAAATGGGGTCGCCTGAAATTTCCAGTAATTGATAAAAAAAAATCCCAACAATTTACTAATAAAAAATATATGGAGAGTTGAGAGAGAAAATCCCAATCCATAAAAGACATGACAAACTGTGAAGCTGAAACTGAAGCACTGTGGTTCTGTTTATCTTTCAAATGTTCATTGTGGTCGGTTTCAGATGCTGCAGCTCTTTCATAATTCATAGTTTGAGTTCTTGTTTGTTCAGTATTAATTGTCAGCCTTGTAATCCAAACTGGACTGACTGTACATATCCTGACCAAGGAAAATCAAATTCTCACTTTGTGCAGTAATCTACACCTGGCTTTACTGCCTCCGTCCACAATATACATTATATAGACTAAATGTCGTCTAAAATTAACATTTATTTGCAACATAGTATAGCAAACTATTACATGATCAAAAACAAATTAATTTTAGCAAAAAAAAAAGTCTCCATTTTGAATGTCTGGGGTTGCCAGAAAGTGATGTTAAAATGGGGTGACGAGCCAAAAAAGGTTGGAACCACTGCGTTAACCTGTGGATGGAGGCATTTTGAGTGTTAAACACATGCATTTTAAACATAATTCAATGGCTTTCCTGTGTCAGTATACAGTTACAATGTTTTTGTTTATATAAATAATCTATATTCTTTTAAGTAAAAAGTATAATTCAGACACAAGGTGTTGTTATAAT
Organism: Sphaeramia orbicularis; assembly: GCF_902148855.1. Classification (NCBI taxonomy): domain Eukaryota; kingdom Metazoa; phylum Chordata; class Actinopteri; order Kurtiformes; family Apogonidae; genus Sphaeramia; species Sphaeramia orbicularis. The sequence goes on from NC_043963.1 coordinate 8,817,703, forward strand.
GGACTATAATGGTTTTTAAATGAAAATCATTTTTATTTGTTTTCCAGAACATAGTGCACAGGTGGTCAGTTGTCACAGACAAGTTGTATGAATAGACACATGTCAGCATCTTAACATATTAAGACAAGAAAGAGTAATACTAAAGAAACATATAATAGAAAATAAACAAAAACAAAAGATAATCCCAGTCACTGCCAGCGAGCTTTCATATATCAGAATTAGCCTGTCATAACAATGATGCATGGAGCATGAATTGGTAAGTTGTGATGTCAAATGTTCACAAGGCCTGAAACATGTGAACATAATAGGTTTTGAAGCATGCTGTTTTGCTGTAAAATATGTTATAGGTCAACTTTAACTTTAGCCTAATATGATTTCATAACCATACAGTAAATGCACGTATACACATATAAGACAGGATTTGCTTTCCTGTACTTTTCTGTGTCATACATTTGAAAAACTAAACTCTTCAAATGTGCATGTTGCGTCTATACATGGCAAGAAAATATTAATTCAGTGTTTTCCAGATTCAGAATTGGAACCCTGGAGTTAAATTCATATCAATTATTTTAGATAATTAAACTAAAAGAACAGTGCTGTGATTTACTTTACTGGTTGAACTATTTTCCCTCCACACATTCACATTTCATCACTATATCCAACTTCCCAACTGTAAAAACATTTCTGACACTAAAATCTGAATAAGATGACCTGAATGGAACACACTTGGCATCTGTCATGTCTTTTGTGTACATTTATACTGTTTTGTCTGTCACTAGTTGTAAATTACTGGATAACTTCATTAGAGAAGACTGCTGTCTATATTTTACCAGCTGTAGTCGACTTCTGGACATTCTATATCTGATTTATTGGATTGTCAAACTAAAGTAAATTCAACGTTGTTTGTACAGAGGACAAGTCAGTACAAATATAGATTTTAGAGTAACTTTGAGTCAAACTTCTCCTTTGGAACTGGTGCTGAGGAAGTGTGTGAACCTAAACTGATTTCTTTTGGATTTCTGCTCATGAACAAACCCATCAGACATATCTGTGTTTTGGGATGATTTTAGGGAAGACAGAAGCTGACATTTTGACCTCAGCTGATTAAAACATTGGTTATATCTGTTACAAAAATCAGAGGTTGTCAAAGTCTGGTCCAAAAAATTATGGGTTTTGCATCAGCTCATAATTCATATTCATGTTTCAGAAAGAAAATGATCGAGTACTGAAGAAAAAAAAGACTCAATGTGACAGATATGAGTAAGGTTTGAGATAAAAATCTTCTGCTTCCTCCATCTTTTTAGTGCAGGAACAAATGCACATGTTCTAACTAATCTAATACTGTGCATGTATATCCTGCATATCCTGAAACCTCTGTGATAATGTAAGTGCATTAGTGTAGTGCAGTTACCTGATTCAGGCTAGTTTTATTGTGAAATCGTGTTGCTTAATCTGTATTTTGTTGCTAAACCAAGGTCCCACTCTAGTCATTATTGCAAGAATTTATGACAGAGCATCAATAACCAGTAGCTCTACTATAAACATACAGAATCCTGTATTTATCTGCTTAAAAAAGGGAATATGAATAATTGTCCATGTTTTTTGCCGTTACTACATCACTTTTAGGACACTAAAGTGAGACTCCGTCAATAAACATTCTGAAAATTGAATAGAATACCTATTTTTTTCACTTCTCATTTAAGCCTTTAAGGCCCTGATCGGTGTTTCAGACTCTGCTTCCTGGTTTATTTGGTTTTTCTATAATTTTCTATCAATTGGTGCCAGTTAGTCTTTGATTTAGAAGAACCTAAAGTTTCATCTGGTTCTATTTAGAGTCCATATTTTACATTTTCTTTGTCTGAGAATGGATCATTTGACTGAACTTAAAATTAAAAAATGATGTTTTCCCCAAGAAGACTGAAGAAAGTCTCTGTTTTCAGCTTCAGTGATGAGTTTCTCTCTACATCTAGTCTTTACTTTGAAAGTTAAGGATCTAATTTTAATATTATGTAAAATGAACTGGGATTAGAACAAACTTCAGACCAAAACACACAACGATATCAATGCTATGTATCCACAGATTGTATCACTCACTGAACATAACTGGAGGTGATGAACCACAGCTGATGTGGATCAGAGCTTCTAAATTCCCTGAGATCTGATAGATCTAAACATGTACCATGAATCCACTTGTTAGAGGTTCCAAATAAAAAAGGTGAGAGCAGAATGACTCCTTTAATTGTGTGTTGTGTATCTGTTTACATGACTTTTAGTAAAATCTTATTAATATTTATTCTTAGTTTTACTAGGTTTAAACACATCTTGTATGTTTCTATTTACAACCATGTACAGCACTTTGGGCACATGTGTTGTTTTAAATGTGCTATATAAATACATTTGACACTGACCTTGGAAAAAGTTATTATCTTAGTATTTTATAACGACATCCAATAAAAGACATCAAACACCTTGTTTTTAATTTTACCTTTAAGCCTATATATCCCTTTATTAGCCTTACATATCCTTATATGTTATATATATTTCTTTATTTGTAGTATAGAGTTAGCTTTTTTATATTTTAGTATTTCTTTTATAGATTTTGTAAGTTGTCAATATTTTTCAGTACATATTTTCAGTATAATTTGTGTGGTATTTGTCTTGTTGCACTTAATGTGCTCACTGCTAAACAAAACAACAGCTGATGAAGTGATTTTCACTGTTCCTGTAACAGCGACAATACAGAGCTATTCTATTCTCTAATACTAGGGGTGTGTATTGGCAAGAATCTGTCTATATGATACAGATCACAACACTAGGATCACGATACAATATAATCACGATATATCATGATACTGTAAAAAGACATTTTTTGTTTTTTAAAGAGTTTTTCCGGGAAGAAATTGAATTACACACACCAAAGTATGTACAAATACTAAACACATTTTTATTTGATCACAACAGTATTTAATGCTGTATCACAAAATTTTTGTAATTCCCCTAGTTTCCAAAGGAACTAACATCTGCCATCTCAACGGTAAAAAGTGCTCTGAGGATGCTTCAAATAACCATTATTTATAAAAACAGTGGTAAATAATAATAAGTAAGATAGAAATAATAAAGAAAACACAAAAAACAAAAGACAAATGAACCTCCAACATATCTGCATTTGAATAATACCTAAAAATAGCGATACAGTACTTTTTAATATCGATACAGTATTGTGAATGAAACATCACGATAATATTGCAAAATTGATATTTTCTTACTTCCTACTAATAACTAAACTGTTATAACTAACGGAGCACCATCTAATGGCTGCCAGTGGTATTACAACTGTAAAACACTTCCACAATGGTGTCCTTTGGAGCTGAAGTCTTTACCCTTGTTTTACATTTATCTTGTGTGTTTCTTGTCTGACAATCATGGGATATTTACATTTAAACCCAGAGTATGTACCGTTGCTAGATTATAGTGTCTAAAACCTGCTTCGCATTTTGTTGATTTGTGGACTTAGATATACCAAACCATTTCCTGTGATGAAATTCAGAAAAAATCCATCATTTCTTCAGTGTGATGGTCACTTTTCAATAACATTATTGGTAATTGTGTCTGTCCATTGAACGGTAAAATGGATAAAACTTTAAGCTATTTTACTGGTGTTACCCTCTCGCGAAAAGCTTTGATTCGCACAGTGTTTATGTTTAGAGGTTTTTACTGTGATGGATCTGAAGTCTGTGTGGAGTTGACATGATCTGCTGTTGTTTTGACTGAGATGATTAAGGCCAAATAAACACACTGTGTGCTTAAATCATTGGAAAACACTGTGATGTAGCTCCTGCTGGTGTTGTTCATGATGCTCCGCAGGTGAATGTATGCTGAGGTGTGACCAGTTGGCGATCATCAAACCTCCGTCTCTCCCTGCAGGTATGTGATTGGCTACTGCAGCGTTTATTTTATGCTCCATTCAACAAGCATATGCTCCCTCCTCACTACTGCTGTTCACTGATAATAACACCAATACCTGGGTTTTCTTACTCACATAACTGCACATATTTCAACTAATGGCATCAGTGGAAAATTTTGATTGTTGTTAACACAGCAGGGATTCCACTAACTCTGTATATGGCAGATTTACCTTAGGTACGGAGAGGAATTCAGTTTACTGTAGCATCTTAAAACGTAGAGACAAATCAGTCACCAACTCCATATGCAACAAAAATAAATGAAAATGAAGGATTGAATGAAGTGTAGGCTGTCTGAGTTTAAAGACGAACATAACTGTAACAATTCCGGTTTTTCTATATGTAGTTTTTCTACATTCAAGTATTACAAAATAACCTAAAATCATTACCGTGTTTCGAATAAAGGCCTGTGATGTTCTGCCAAAGACGCCAAGGTATTATATTGTAGAGACATGAACTGAATTATTTCCTGGCGACGGACCAGGGGATTTGTGTGACCACATAGAGGGAGTAGTGAGGTCACTCTGAGGAAAACTAACACCACTAGGACTTTGACCAAAGCATCAGAAAGTGACAATATGGGATGAGAACCATTAAGAAAACACTTTTAGTCGAAGAAAAGAAACGATAAAATAGAAGCTGTGTGTTTTTTCCACTGGACTCAGCTGTAAATGTAAGAATGGAGTTTGATGATGAAATTGTCAGCATTTCTTCTACACTGGTGAGTTGATTATGAGGCTCATGAGGTATAACGTTATTATGGGAATGTTATTATCTTTGATAATGTGTTGTTTGTTGATCCACGGTTCAGAGTAAACTGTGACAGTCCTGACTTTGTTGGATTCCAAACACTGACAACACAAACCGTACAGAAAACAGAGGTGATTAGTGGTTTTACTGTGGCTGTTTCAGTCTTAAAAACAGAGCTAAGCTAACAGAGCAATAATGTAAACTATCAGCTGATGCAGCACATGAAGATTATGAGTGACTGTTAAATAAGCTTCTATGAGTTTTAGTTTGAAGAAGAAAACTTGATGATACCATAATACACATGTGTGGAAACAATGAGCTTTAGACTTTGTTCGGTGTGAGTGATACATTGCTCACACTGAACTGATTTGTTGCGGGTTTTCGTCCTGTGTGTGTTCTAGTATCAGTTCATTTTACACACAACAGCTGCTAGAAACATCTTTGGCCTGTAGTTTTGACTTTTAAATTTTGAGGATGTATCAGATTATGGATATTTCCTCTTAAAAAGTGAATCAGTACTTCTGCTTTCACCAGAGGTACACAAATTATCACCGTTACAATATATAATCCATGAAAATCCATGAAAGATTAAACAAATGAATAAATTCTAAACATCACAACATTGTCTACAAATCTTGTTTATAAATTCCACAACAGCTTGTTTTCTCTGTAGACGACAACCAGCCGCAAAAGCAGATCCACATCCCACATGCATCCTGATCTGATCTAACCTAATCTAGTAAACTAATCTGGTCTAATCTAATCTGAGATAATCTAATCAAACATGAGGCGTTTACCTGCTGGTATGTGACAGTCAGAGTTCTGATCACCATGTCTTCATTAGGACGTGTTTCCCCCTGCTGGAAACACACAGGAACAGCATGTTTTAGACCCATGAACTCAACAAAGTTCATGAAAACACTTCACCTGTTCATCTGATCATACTTATCTACAGAATCAGATTTTTATTCCAGGCTAATTCAGCAGTAAATGTACAGCGGTATGTCAGATACAATGTTTTATTCATGTTCTTACGCTGCAAACGGTGAATGGTCCAAATGACGCTGACTGATGAACTGCAGCCCAGTAACACTCACACTTCCTCTGCAAAAGAAAACACATGAAACAAGCATGTTAAAGACGCATAGCTGTAACCATGGAAACAGAATACTTTACTAGCAACAAAAGGAATTATAAAATAAAATGTGAACATATCCATCTTTCTGTTCATAGCATTTTCAAGACACAATGCTGTTCAAAAGTTAAGGAATGAGGAAAAAAATGAAATTATTTTAAACAGAAAGAGTCATTAATGCTTTTGACACATGCCAACACCACCCATACTCGCAAATATGTTCCTGAATGTGTGATGACATGTGAGCTGCACGATATTATGAACTCTGATTCAAGAATTTATAAATATATATCAATTTTTAACATAAAAAGAGAACATTTAATGAGGCCAGTGTTAAGTGTCAGAATCTGCAGTCCCTTGAGTGTCCACTAGGGGTCTGGAGCCATCACCAACTCAATTCCCATAAACCAATGTGCTAAAATGTACAATTTTACAGCAGATATAAACATATTTACAGCCTAATATAAAAACTGTTTTGGTCTGTGGAGTTTATTTTCCCTTGTAACAACTCTACAAGGGTTAAATTTTTATGTAACTTACCCATTTAGACTTTATAAAGCCAAAAAGTTCGACACATTTAACGTTGTGACCACTGTGATTACCGGTGAGTCTGCCATGCTAACGTGGATTAGCATTAGCTCAACTACATTTAAAGCTCTTTCTTTATTGATGGAGTAGCAGTTTGCACTTCTGTCTCACATTATAAGGTTCCGGGTTTGATTCTGAGTTGAACTATGTTGGTTTTAGTAGTTTACCCCTCCGTTAAAAAACACAGAGACAGCATATTGACCGCAGCACGTCACTGCTCCTAATAGTGCTAATGCTAATGCTAATACTAGGCACTGTTGTGTATTAGGATTGGTAAAATACAGAGACCGAATTTACCAACAAGGATAATAAAGCAAGATATTTTAACCTTAAGACCGTCAGAGGATTATGTCATGAAATTTACTGGCACTTAATTACAAAAAAAGAAAAAAAAACAAAAACATGAATGAGCTGCATTAGCCGATATTAGCATTAGCATGCATTGAAATATATTGGCGAGGAGCGAGCGAGCTAATTAGCTCAGGTAGCCGTTATTTGTGTGTTTGTACATTTTTACTATTATCAAACTCACCTGTATGTCCTAATATGTGATAAGTAGGTGAAATGACTGGGATGGTAAATTTTATTTATGACACTATTAGTTATTGGTTAGCATTTAAAATCCTCACCCCTCAGTCTTCTCCCAATTTATGGTGACTTCCTGTCAAGCACTGAAGACAATATTTATTTATTTATTTAAACAAATTTATTTATCATTATATTACATTTTTTACTATGTTTCTGTTATTTTATTATTTATTCAACTGCTCTAGTTTTAATGTGAATCACTTTGTGACCATTGTCTGTGAAAGGTGCTATATAAATAAATGTTTCCTATTTATTTTTTATTTTTGTTGTACATATTGAGGCTCTAAAACTGAAGTTCACAATATTAAACCAATGGGTGACGTGGCAGAAGGTTCGTCCACTACTTATATAGGTCTAGGAATGCTGTAGGAATTGTATTGCTGTAATTATAACCTACATTTTCACAGATTCTTTACACATTTCATTATTTTTGAAGCAGTTTTGAATATGAAATCGCTGTGCAATTAATAATATCTTGACACAAGTTGATTCTGTTTGACTAAGCTGTCGACACAGGTGACATTCATCATGTTTAGGCAGGTTTTTTATAGAGATTTATGGCATTGTGAACCTGTGCTGAAACTGACTTATAAGAAGAATATGAGAATGTAAGATATGATGAAAATGACAAATGTTCTTGCAAGAGGCCAAATATAATGAATGATGAAGAAATATCAAATGAATGGACTGGGATTTCATTGCCTGCTCTGTTATTGGATCTTTTTCAAAAGAGTTAAATATATAATTAAAGAACACCCACTAATTATATATCATTTCATGACAAAACAAGGACAGGAAATTGGGTTCAGGGTCTGGCTCCAGGAGGCTTTATTTTTTGTGTGTCTGGACATGATACATGTGCCAAATTTAGAAAATCTAGGTCAAACCTCCTGTTGGGGCTTTATTTTTTATAAGGTTATAGGGGGCGCTGTTGAAGACATCCTGCCACACCCATACCTTAAAATCTATTGAATTTGGACATTTTAATAAATGTGTAAAATTTCAGTTTCAAGAGTTTGTAAAAAGGTTTGAAGAGAAACAGGAAATGACATGATGACTTTTAGATGACTTTTGTTTTTAATTTGTGTGTTTGTTAGTGCACATTACCTTTCCCATTTCTATCTCTCGGCAGGCCATGACTATCACCTGAAACAGAAAAGACAATGAAACATATTATTTACAAGCAAATTTTCACATCAGATATTTGATTTCGGGTTGTTTAAAATTGTTTAAACTATATAAATCTGGTCCATCATACAGAGATACAACAAATATTAGTGCTTTTTTTCCCCCCTCATATAATAATGTTGTAATTTTGGTTTGGATGTAATAACTCTCATTCACATACCAAAGGGATAATGGTACTTTTCAAGAGGTTTGTTTTTTTCAAGAGTTTTTTTTTAAAATTATTATTATGCTTAGAGAGAATATTATTTCAGGTTATTTAAAGTTGCTTAAATTTTATACATCAGAATCAGAATACTTTATTAATTGTGTTTTACAGTCACTCCATTCAAGTATAATAAAATGTCAAAGGAAAGACATTATCAATACAACAAAAATTAAAAATTTAAAAAAAAAAAAACCCCAAACATATATAAAGCTTTAAATTAAATTAATTTAATACAAACGTATATGTAGATATAGCTCTGCATATATATATATATATATATATATATATATATATATATATATATATATATATATATATATATATAAAAAACACTGTTAAGACACAATCAGACGTGCAATTTGTACAATATGTACTAGACAATATCTCATCAATATTAAAGAATTATAGAAGTGTGCAAAAATATTGTTGTGTTATTAAAAATAATGTGCTTATAATGAGGAAAATCTGATCCATTACACAAAAATAGAACACATTTTGCTGCTTCTTTTTCCCAACATAATGATGCTGCAGCTGTAATATTGGGTTTGTATGTCAAAACTGTCATTTATTTATCAGGTGGATAATGTTACTTTTCAACAATTATTTTAGATATTTCGATTCTCAAATAAAAATGTGAAATGTGAAATAGCATTAAACTTTAGCCCTTTGTATAAAACTGTTTGAATGGCTCAGACTAATTCCTGGATGTTAAAGCGCTGCCATGTGCTTCACCTTAACATCATGTTGCCAGATCATCCTCCAGAAATCAGTGACAGTGGAGCTCAGAGGAGCCTGAGCAGCTATGTATGTCTTGTCTGCTGTCGCCCCCTGCAGGAAAAACACACTCATTACAATCAGATATACACCACAAAGAAACATCCTTGGAAATATGTAATAGGACAGAAAACATTAAATTAGAAGATGGTAGAAAACAGAAAGTGTAACATTTTGACACAACTGGTGATTAGTTTGAAGACATCTCACACACTCCTTAGTTTTTACTTTTCATTTTTCTTTGTAATATTATCAATAATAATCCTTCACACTAGAGATATTTGATCATTTATGAAGTGTTGGTACTAACAGACTTTTCTTTAGGGGAAATAGTATCTCAAAACACTTTTTTAAGGTTAGATGAGGTTAGTTTGTTACAAAGGAGATCCTGAAACCAGATTCTCTGCTCATTAGAAGCATTTAGTTTCACCTGAGGAGGTTTTCCTCACCTGAACACATTCAGCCTTAATGAGAGGGGAAATAAGGAGGATGGGGTTTCCCCTTCAGCTGGGTTCAGGCCACTACACTTAAATGCTTCAGCTGATTCCCTGTGTAGTTTGTTTTTAAAAAGGGAATCTTACTTCAAAATATATATAAATATTTATATAAATAGCAGATTGCTTTTTTTTCTTTGTATTTGTTGTTTTCACAAGTGTATATTTTCTATTTCCTTGCACTTTATTTTTCTGTTTAGTACTGTCTTCTGTGTAATTTCACTTTTTTTTTTCCTATCAAAATTATCTTATTAAAGTATATAAGATTTTGCACATTTAATCTCTGAGGCACATAATTTAAAAAATAAATACAGTACAATAAAAATACAGACATATACGTCTGATTATATAAGTATTTAATTAAGGGGTGGCTTTTTACTTTTATTCTTACTGACCAGAACAGAAAATTAGATTTATCATTTTTTTTCTCCTGGTATTTTTGTTGGTGAATGTCCATTAAAAACTCTACCTGTATTTTGTGTTCTCATATTGGGCCCATTGTGGCTGTTTGACATAAAAATAAAATGTCATTGTTTTGTTTTTCTGTTATGATGCACAGAGGCTGAAGCTGCTGCAGTCACCTTGATGAAACTGGCGTTGATGTAATCGGAGTCTGTGAGTGCAGTCTGCAGAGATAAAACCACCCGGGTGACGTCATCTGCTCGCAAAGAAGAAGAAGAAGTATCCATATCACTGTATAACTGAATCTGCAGATTTATTGACCTGTTTCTTCATCAAAAATTTGCCTAATATTTGCAGAAACTGTGGTAAAAGTTATTGCTAAAAGCAGAACTACAGATTCAACTCAACCTAAAAAGTAGGTCTGTGAAGGACATTTATCAGTGGATGAGCAAAAATTAACCAAAGAAATAAATAAACAAATGAACAGACTAATCATAGAAACAATTTAAAAATGCACAAATTAAGTAACAAAATGAACAAAATACAATCATAAAAAAGTCAAGAGAACAAAAATAATGTAAAATTGAACAAATTAACAAACAAAATGAACTAAAATTAAGAAAATGATTAACAAATTGGAAATATCAAGACAGAAAAATGCAAAAGTGAACAAAATAACTCAGAATGAAGAAAATACCAAGAAATTGGACAAAAATGGACAATTAATCAACACAATAAACTAGAACAAAATAACTTCCAAAGTGAAAAAAAGCCCAGAGAATTTACAAAAAAGCACAAATAGATCAACAAAATTATTAGAATTAAGAAAATAATTGAACATTAACTCTGAAAATTAAGAAAACTGAACAACATAGTGACACAACAAATTGCAAGACCAGGAAGACACTGTCTTATCTATGTGTTGTTGTTCTCAATGTTTGGGCTGAAATTAGTCTGGATGTTGTTGCAATAAGAAAATTCCACATAAATGGATTAACCCAAAAAAATTCTTAAATTAATTTTTCTCTATTTTTAACCTTTCTAAAGTGATTTATTCTAATATTATCCTCGTGTTTTGGTATTTTTAAGTGAAAATCAGCTATTTCCTGTATTTAATTCACTGGATCATGTAGATGTTCATTAAAACTCAGATTAAAGTTGAGGGTTATTAAATCAAAAACAAACAAACTGAAGAAAAATTTAGATTTTTCTGCAAAATATATCATTAACTGAACATAAACCCAGTATGTTCATCCACTCTCATTGATCCAGCTCCATGGGTTTTACTGGTGAATCAATGTTGTAGATGACGGTGTTTCCATGGTAACTACGGAGCCTCTGAACGTCCAAATGGGTCTTATGATGATTTAAGCTGTATTTTATCACAGTTATTCACATGTATTGATAGGATTAGTGGATCAACAGGTAATAAACATTTTACATCAGTGCTGGTGGATGTTTGGGTCTTTATAGGTCAAAACTAAAGTCTAAATATAATGAGTAGTGGGCAGAAAAAAGAAAAAGTTGAGAAAAATGATTACTACTATTGACCCATGCAGACCCAAACATCCACCAGCACTGATATAAAATGTTTAATACCTGTTGATCCATTAATCCTATTAATCCATGTAAATAATTGGTGTAAAATACAGTTTTTCATCTTTTCATGGTCATCAGATATGACCCATTTGGACATTCAGAGGCTCTGTAGTTACCATGGAAACACCGTCATCTTCTACAACATCGATTCACCAGTAAAACCCATGGAGTTGGATCAATAACAGTGGATGGAGATGCTTGTTTTATGTTCATTTAATGATAGATTTTGCCGAAAAAAATAAGGTTTTCTTCAGTTTTCTCTGTTTTGATGGAATAACCTTTGAATTTACTCTAAATTCCTAGAATATCTAAATCAAATGTAAAAAATTAAATATAGAAAAAATACATGATTTACAGTGAAACTTTCAAAATACGGAGGATACTATTAAGCTAAACTTATATTTCATTTGCAGACTCGAAGTCCTATTATATAATTAAAATTAAGAAAATAATTGACAAATAAAGAAAATTAAGAAAAATTCAACACAGTGCTCAAAATTGCAAACTAAGCAGAGAGAAAAGTGAACAAAATAACTCAGAATGAAGTAAATAACCAAGAAAATGGACAAAAAAAATGGACAAATTAATCAACACAATAAACTAAAATGACCAAAATAACTCACAAAATAAAAATAATGATCCAGAAAGTGAACACAAAAGCACAACTGAATCAACAAAATTAATTAAAATTAACAATCAACAAATAATTCAGTAAATTAAGACAAATTATCAACATAGTGCTCAAAATTGCCAACTAGGAAGACACTGTCTTATTTTTGTGTTATTGTTCTATATGTTTGGGCTGAAATTAGTCCTGATATTGTTATAATAAGTAAATTCCACATAAATGCATTAAACCATAAAGACCCAGTGTTACTTTTGTCTCAGTTCCCAAATGAATTTGTCTCTATTTTTAACCTTTCTTAAGTGATTTACCACCATTTACTCTAATATTATTTCCTCTGTATTTTGTATTTTTATGTGAAAATCACATATTTTCCTAAATTTAATTCACTGATCATGTAGATGTTCATTAAAGCTCAAATTAAAGTTGGGTTTATTATACCAAAAACAAATAAAACTGAGGAAAAATCTTCATTTTTCCTGCAAAATATATCTATAACTGAACATAAAACAAGCATCTCCGTCCACTGTCATTTATCCAACTCCATGGGTTTTAGTGGTGAATCAATGCTGTAGAAGATGACTGTGTTTCCACGGTAACAACAGAGCCTCCGAACATCCAAATGGGTCATATCTGATGATGATTTAAAGCTGGGAAGATGTATTTTAACTCAGTTATTTACATGTATTGATAGGATTAGTGGATCAACAGGTAATAAACATTTTATATCAGTGCTGGTGGATGTTTGGGTCTTTATAGGTCAAAACTAAAGTCTAAATATAATGAGTAGTGGGCAGAAAAAAGAAAAAGTTGAGAAAAATGATTACTACTATTGACCCATGCAGACCCAAACATCCACCAGCACTGATATAAAATGTTTAATACCTGTTGATCCACTAATCCTATACATGTAAATAATTGAGTTAACATACATCTTCCCAGCTTTAAATCGTCATCAGATATGACCCATTGGGACGTTTAGAGGCTCATTAGTTACCGTGGAAACACCGTTATTTTCTACAACATCGATTCACCAGTAAAATCCATGGAGTTGGATCAATAACAGTGGATGGAAACACTGGGTTTATGTTCAGTTAATGATAGATTTTGCTGAAAAAGTCACCTTTTCTTCGGTTTTCTCTGTTTTTTTTTTTTTTTTTTAACTTAATTTTTTATTAAATTTTCTCTTTTTTTTCAGTACAGTACAATTATACATTCAATTATACAGTTCAATTAATTTCTTTTCCCCCTACACAGCTGCAAATATATTCTCATACACCTCCACAGACACATATAATGAAATTTAAGAAAGCAGTAACAATTATAGCAAACAATGATCACTTCAAAAAACAAAAAAAATAAAATAAAAAAGGCTGTAGATATAAATCTTCGTCAGAGGTAGATTGACAGCACTTTGATAACATGGAGTGTTCTTGCAACACCAGTAAATATTATTGCAGTAGTAAAGGTAACATAGGTTCCCATCTTTTAGTAAATCTGGTTTTCTGAAGCCGGAGCAAGTGTGTGATCTGCTCCATCTGGTAAATATCCCAAACTTTTTGAATCCATGTATTATATGAGGGAGGTTCTGGTTTCATCCAGTTGATGGTTATAGACTTTAAGGCAGCGGTGAATAATATATTCAAAAGGTATTTATCTGCTTTTCTATCCAGACCTTCAGGTATTACTCCCAAAACTGCCACTGTGAAGCTTTGTGGGATGTTTATTTTAAAAACCTCCTTCACGGCATTGAACACCTCCGTCCAAAACACACTTAACTTAGGACAAACCCAAAATATATGAGTGTGATTAGCTCTATGGGCTCCGCAGTTCCTCCAGCATGAACTGGGATGTTGGGGATCCATCTTAGACATTATTTCTGGTGTTCTGAAATATCTAATGATTATTTTCCATTTGAATTCCCTCCATGTATTAGAATTTGTAACCAGATGTGCCTCTGTACATACATCGCACCAGTCATCCTCAGATATGTCCACGTTCGCCTCTGCCTCCCATCTCCCTCTTATCTGCGAGGAGTTATTTTGATTCATAAATAAGAAAATATTATACAATTTAGAAATTACTTTCTTTTCTCCATCACCAGTTTGTAACTCTATCAGATACTTTTCTAGGGGTGTAGGTTTTGCGAATTTATCCCATTCCTTGTGAGTCATCAGAAAAGTTCTAAGTTGCAAATACCTAAAAAAATTTGAACTGGGGAGATCAAAGTCATCTTTCAACTGCTCAAATGTCTTAAATATCCCACCATCAAACAGCTGATGCAGGTAAATCAATCCCTTTTCTGACCATTTTTTAAAGCTGTTGTCTAGATTATTGGGTGTAAAAGACTTCATGTAGCCAATATTTATCAAAGGTGAAATTAACTTTGGGAGCTTAAATGCACACTTTATTTTATTCCATATTTTAAAAGTGACCCTGGTCCAGTCGGACAACTCTCCAGTGGGTGCATCTAGAAAGGGCATGCTTTGTAAGGGATCTTGACATTGTTGTTTTTCAACATTAACCCAACGTGTGTCTGTGTTATCCTGAATCCATCCTATCAAGGGTTTCATTTGTGCAGCCCAAAAGTAAAATTTTAAATTTGGTAGGTTGAGGCCTCCACTGGACTTTGATAATTGTAGAGTTTTAAGTCTAATTCTAGGACGCTTATTTTGCCATATGAATTTTGACAACATTTTATCCAAATTGTTGAAAACAAGCTTAGGAATATCTATGGGCAACATCTGAAATAAATAGAGAAGTCGTGGCAGAACGTTCATGCGGATGCTTTCAATACGTCCCAGCAGAGAAAGAGGGAGCACAGACCAACGATCCAGGTCTCCTTTTATGCACTGGATTATTTTGATATAATTAGCATCATAAAGGTTCTGTAGGGATAAGGGAATAAATATACCAAGATATTTAATACCATCACTGGGCCATTTAAAACCAGTCTGAAGTTTTACGTTTTGGGGTATCTTGCCATTGATGTCCATAGCCTCTGTTTTATCAATATTTACCTTATATCCTGAGTAGTATCCAAATTCATTAATTAAAGTCTTAAGATATGGTATTGTAGATGCCAATTCTGTTAGATATAGCAATACATCATCTGCATATAGTGACAATTTATGTTCCTCAGTATTTATCATAATTCCTTTTATGTTAATATTATCTCTGATGAGTTGGGCAAATGGTTCAATGCTGATGGCAAAAAGCAATGGTGATAGAGAACAGCCCTGTCTACAGCCGCGTTCCAGTTTAAATCTCTGTGATATATAGCCATTGACTTTAACAGAAGCCTGGGGGTCTGAATAGAGTGTTTGAATCCAGTTTATAAAGTTAGGTCCAAATCCAAAGCGTTTTAAAGTTTGACATAAAAATTGCCATGACACACGGTCAAATGCTTTCTGAGCATCCAAAGATAAAATCATTGACTCTGATTTCTTATCTTTTTGATATGATATTATATTCAGCAGGCGTCGTAAATTATCCCCATAATATCTTCCAGCAATGAATCCAGTTTGGTCAGGATGAATAATTTGAGTTATCATTTGGTTGACTCATTTAGCCAATATTGCTGTCAATATTCGCACATCTCCATTTAACAGTGATATTGGTCTATAGGACTGGCATTCGGTCGGATCTTTGCCCTCTTTGTGTATTACTATGATGGTTGCATCTGTCCAGGAAGGTGCCACGGTTTTAGAATAAAGTGCGTAGTGATATGCTTTTAACAATAGGGGGGAAAGTATATCACTAAAAGTTTTATAAAATTCATTAATGTAGCCATCTGGCCCTGGGGTTTTATTATTTTTTAGTGTTGAGATCACCTGCTTGATCTCCCATTCTTCAATTGGTTTATCTAGATCCCTAGCAGTCGTTTCAGTCAATTCTGGTAATTTTATGTTTTTTAAGAAATCTGCAATTTTTTTTATCATCAGTGCAAGTATCTGTATTTTTATATAGGAATTTATAGAAAAGTGCAAAGGATTCTGCTATTTCATCTGGTTTTGTAACAAAAGTACTTTGTGATTTTATTTTTTGCACTATATTAGATGACTTTTGTTTTCTTAATTGGAAAGCTAATAATCTGCTTGCCCTATTGCCGTGCTCATAATGGTTTTCTCTGTTTTGATAAAATAACCTTTGAATTTACTCTGAGTTTTCATGAACATCTACATCAAATACAGAAAATTAAATAAAGAAAAATGCATGATTTTCAGTGAAACTTATGCAGAGGATAATATTAAACTGCACTTTTATTTTATTTGCAGACTCGAAGTCCTACTATATAATTAAAATTAAGAAAATAATCAACAAATAACAAAGAAAATTAAGAAAAATTCAACATAGTGCTCAAAATTGCAAACTAGGCAGAGACTGTCTTATCTATGTGTTATTGTTCTATATGTTCAGGCTGAAATTAGTCCTAATGTTGTTATAGTAAGTAAATTCCACATAAATGGATTAAACCATAAAGACCCAGTGTTACTTTTGTGTATAATGATGATAAATCACTGAAGAAAGGTTAAATAGATAGAAAAATTCCTTTGGGAACTGACACAACAGTAGCACTGGGTCTTCATGGGTTAAATACAGATGTTTGAAAACTCTACTGAAGTGCACGGATTAAATATTTGTATTTTATTTGTGAACTTCTGCAGAAAAAACTAAATAAGACTAAATGTGAAGTGGTGTTGGCGGTTGTGTTCGTACATGGCAGGATGTCTTTGTATCTGTTCTTCTTGATGTTCTCCTTCTGAGCTCCGGCCTCAGTGCTCAGACTCTTCTTTGCGATAGAGGACTTTGAACGCACCACCTGCAAACACACACAGCAGGTCAGTGTATTTACAGGTTCAGGTGATTTTCTGTACTTTATATGAAACAGGAAGTCTGTTAATCCCAAATCTGTCTGATTTAGAACAAACAGTAACCTGAGATGGACCGCTTCCCTCGGCTTTGTCTGTCAGGCTTTCTCTGGTTTAGTCACTACAGGAACGAGGAAGCTGCCAGGCGTTAATACCAAACGAGAATGAGGAAGCTGGAGGAGTGTCGACAAACTAACCTCAGCGGCCACACAGAATCAAACCGCCATCCATGCTGAGTAACCACCACATTTTACTGAACCCGGGGGTGTCAAACATGAGGCCCGTGGGCCAAAATAGGTCCGTCTAAGGTTCCAATTTGCAAAAATTACACTTAAGATATTAACAGTCAAGGGTGTTTTAACTTGTTTTAGTTCAGATTCCACATTCAGAACAACATGATCTCAAGTAAAATAATAGAAAAATAACCTATAAATAATGACTCCAAATTTTCCTCTTGGTATAATGTAAAAAAAAAATTATATTACACTATATTTAGAAATAATAACAACTGGGAATTTTTACCTCTGCCAAGGAGGTTATGTTTTTGCCAGCGTTGGTTTGTCTGTCTGTCTGTCTGTGTGCAAGATAACTCAAAAAGTTATGACGGATTTGGATGAAAATTTCAGGAAATGTTGATACTGGCACAAGGAACAAATGATTAAATTTTGGTGATGATGGGGCGGGGGGGGTTGGATTCTGATCTGATCTGCCTTGGCAGAGGTCTGCGCTCTCTATTGCTTTTTTAGTTCTTTTTGTTTTAAAAACAAAAACAAAACATTAAATCATGAAAATATTTACATTAACAAAAATGTGAATAACCTGAATAAATATGAACAACCTGAAATGTCTAAAGAAAATTAAGTGCAATTTTAACAATATTTTGCCTGTTTTTTAAAAATTTTGTGTATTTGTAGATTCACTGTGATCTGTAAGGTGTAATGCACGTGTAAAATAAACTGAAGCATAATTTTGTTGAAATTGCACTTATTTTTCATCATACATTTCAGGTTGTTTTTATTATTCACATTTTTTAAAGATTTTTTTTTTTTTTTTGCCTCTTTCTGTTCTTTCTGTTTCTCAATTTTTTTGTAAATTTTTTTCACAGGTTTTCCTCTTCCTATTCTTTGTTTTGTTTTTTGTCCTGTTCTGTTCATGTTTCTCAAATTTCTCAAAATTACTAAATATTTATAATAATATAATAATAATAATATAATAATATAATATTTATTTGTAGATCCACTGTGATCTGCAAGTTGTAATGCACATGTGTAAATGATAAACTGAGGCAGAATATTGTTAAAGTTGCAGTTATTTTCCTTAAGAATTTCATGTTTTTCACATTTTTCAAAACGACTGTTTGTAGATGTAAACATTTTTATAATGTAATCCTACTTTTTTCATTCCAAACCATAGAGAAAAGCTTGTGTTGACATTATTCATAGATTATTATGTTATTACTTTACTGGTCCGACCCGCTTGAGATCATATTGGGCTACAATGAGTTTCATACCCTTGATTGTTAATATCTTCAGTTTTTCTCCATAGTTGTTTATGTTATGGACATTTTTTTTTTTCAAGGATAGTTTGTAGATGTAAACATTTTCATATAATGTAATTTTACTTTTTTCACTCTAAGACATAGAGAAATGTTTGGAGTTGACATTATTTATGGGTTATTATGCTACCCATGTAGTTTGACAAACTACTGTAATTTCCCAGTTTGGGATAAATAAAATACATCTATATGTCTGTCTGTCTGTCTATAAGCCTAGATAAGTTGAGTTTACTTAAAAAAATTGAGAAAAGTAGTTGTCTTAAAAAAAATCAAGTAATGATTAATGAACTTTTTAAGTCCTCCTAAATGAACTTTTTTTTGTTTTGGTACATTTAACTTAAAATCTTTTAATATTTTTAGTTAAATCAACTTGGAATTTAGTGCATTGAACTTAATTATTTAAGTGTAATAACTATGTAAACAGTTAATATTAAAAGAAATTTTAAGTTAAATGTACTTTAAAAAAAAAAGGTATTTATTTATTTATTTATTTATTTATTTATTTATTTATTTATTTATTTATTTATTTATTAGGGACAGTGCATATTAATAAATATCTACAACAGTTGCAGCTGTAAATATGCCAGATTGTAGCAACAGTGCTAATTTCCATCTGTAGTCCCTATAGGCAGGCGACAGGAAAGACAATTGACAAAAAGGCAAAACATCATAAAAACACACAAAACAACACACTTAGGAGGACTTAAAAAGTTCATTAATCATCACTTAATTTTTTTTAGGCAGCTACTTTTCTCAATTTTTTTAAGTAAACTCAACTTATCCAGGCTTACAGTCTCTGTCTGTCAACAGCAGAAGTTATTTATAGACACTTGTTTTATGTTCAGTTCATGATGTATCTGATTGAAAAAGTCGCCTTTTCCCCATTTTTTTCAATTTATTCCAATAACCTTTGAATTTACTTTGAGATTTTATGAACAGCTACATCAGGGGTGTCAAACTCATTTTAGTTCAGTTCCACATTCAGCTAAATTTGATCTGAAGTGGGCCGAACCAGTAAAATAATAACATAAAAATATATAAATAATATCAACTCCAAACTTTATGGTTTAGAGCAAAAAAAAGTTAATTTACATTATGAAAAGGTTTATATCTGCAAACAATCCTATCGAAAGATGTGAATAACATGAACAAACTGAAAAAAAAAAAGTGTCAGTTTATCATTTACACATGTACATTATAACTTACACAAAACATTTAATAACAGGCAGAATATTATTAAAATTGTACTTATTTCTCTTAAGACATTTCAGGTTGTTCATATTTTTT
Organism: Sphaeramia orbicularis; assembly: GCF_902148855.1. Taxonomy (NCBI): domain Eukaryota; kingdom Metazoa; phylum Chordata; class Actinopteri; order Kurtiformes; family Apogonidae; genus Sphaeramia; species Sphaeramia orbicularis. Next base: position 8,837,726 of record NC_043963.1, read on the forward strand.
CAGATTATTCACATTTTTTGCAAAATTCTGTTTTGTTTTAGTGTAAATACATGAAAATATTTACATTTACAAAGAGAAAAATTTGGAGTTGTCATTATTTATATGTTATTATGATAGTATTTTACTAAATCCTGCCCACTTGAGATTGAATTGGTCTGAATGTGGAACCTGAACTGAAAGGATTGTTAATATCTTAGTGTAATTTTTGCATTTTTGCACAAATTCAGCTCAAGGGCCGGACTGGACCCTTTGGCGGGCTGGATTTGGCCCCCTGGCCGAATGTTTGACACCTGTGATCTACATGATCGGTGAGTTACAAATAGGAAAATACATGATTTTCACTGAAAAATGCAAAATACAGAGAATAATATTATAATAAATGGTGATAAATAACTTTGGAAAGACAAAAAAACAACATTATTTGGAAGTTGTGACAAAAATAGTTGTGGGTCTAGTTAAAACTTGCTAAAATACCAATAAACAAACCTTGGTAAAAAAACAAAAAACAAAAAACAAAAAACAATAGTTGTGGGTCTTTAAGGGTTAAACCAGTCAACGTTGGCCTGGTTGTGACATAAGAGGCAACAAGTTGTATTTATTTTGGGTCAACTAAGTTCATATTGTGGTGTGGAAATTGTAAAAAGCCCTCAGGTTGCTGCATCCTCTGAAACATGACAGTTTGTGGGAAACAGGAAATAAAATGTACGTAACGTGGCACAAACTGTCCTCTGAGGTGATGTGAAGGCAGTGAGCAGAAATAACAAAGGTGTAAAAACAGACAGATGAGGGGCTGAATTTAGCTTCAGTCTGGTCAGTGTTTCACTCTGACGACATTTACGCTCAACAATAAACAGCTCGATGGAAACACAAGAGGTTTTACAGTTCTTGGCGTCATTAGGTAACAATTCGATAATAACCTTTCAGAATATTGTCATTTATGTGGTTTGAGGGGAAACTAGAGTCCCATCCCCTTCCCTGGACTCTGTTTTCAGGCTGTAGAAACCAACACCTACATGCAAACTGATGCAAAGTTCATAGGTTTTTTCTGACACGAAGGTGATTAAAAGATAAGATGTAGAAGAATGATAGTTGAACCTGTTTTGTTCCTGTGTAAAATGTCTTTCACAACATTAAATCTGCATGAAATAAATAAGCAGGAAATAAAAAATAAGAAAATAATGCAGAAAATGGATAAAAATAAAACAAAACACTAATGAGCAAAAATAATACAAAAAGTGTACAAAATAATCTAGAAACTGACAAAATTGAACAAAATAAACTTTAAAAAAATGAACAAAAATGTGCAAAATGATCCAGAAAATTGAAAAAATTATTACGAAAGCAAACAAAAATGTGCAAAATTAATCAGAAAGTGAACAAAATCATTGACAAAATGGAAAAAAATAATAAAACAAACCAGAAAAGGGACGAAAAAATGAAACATTAATGAGCAAAATTATTCAGAAAGTGTACAAATTATCGAGAAATGAACAAAATTTAACAAAATGAATTTAAATAAGAACAAAAATGTGCCAAATGATTCAGAAAATGGACCCAAAAAAATCTAAAGAACAAAAACTAATAGCATTATTATCCAGAAAATGGACAAAATTATCACAAAAACACACAAAAATGAGCAAAACAAATCAGAAAGTGCAAGGACAAAAACTAATAAACTATATAATCCAGAAATTGGGAAAAAAAACCCCACCAAAACAAAACACAAAAGGGCAAAAATAATTCCAAAAGTGAACAAAATATTCAAGAAAATGACCAGAAATTAACAAAATAATCAAGAAATTTCAAAAATGAATAATAATCCATAAAATGAATAAATATGTACAAAATTATCCAGAAAAATGGACGAAAATAAAGAGAGCAAATACTGATGAGCAACTTAATTCATAAAATGGAAAAATTAATCACAAAACAAACATTAATGTGCAAAATAAATCAAGATCAAAATCTAAATAATCGAGAAAATGCATCAAATAATCAACAAAACGGAAAAAAAATTAACAAAACAATCCAGAAAATGGGCAAAATGATAAAAAAAAAAACAAGCACAAAAGAGCAAAAATAATTCAGAAAGTGAACAAAATATTCAAGAAAGTGAACAAAAACACAAAATCTGGAAAATCTCCAAAATAAAGTTAATATGTTCAGTACTGTGCAGATTTTACGCAGCTTTTAGCTTTGTTGTTTTTGCAGGGTTGGAATGGGCGTGTGTCTTCATTTCTTATCGGAAATATGCAGGAAATATGTACACAGCGTAAAAACCCAGTCAGAACTAAACAGCCTCTGCAGGTAAAGTCAGTGTTTAGTTCAAGTCTCAGCTCTGTTGGATGGTTCTTTAATCATCTTTAGTTGTATACTATGAGCTTTACACAGAGCTTTGTCCAGAGTATTACTTATACTTTCTCCAATATTCATATTATTTTGTGAAATGCATTATTTTTAACACTGTTCATATATTCATTGTGTATCTTAGTTGTACATAATATCCACCACACAGGCATTTCTCTGTATTTATGTTTTATATTCAGTATTTTTCCTTCATTTCTGCTTAAAAGCACTTCTCAAAATCTATTTTTTACAGTTCGATCCTTTTCTTCTAATTTCCATATGTAATTGTCTATAATTGTTGCTGCTATTGAAGAACTGCTAAGAATAAAAGAAAAGTGGAAGTTAAGTTTTGGTTGCGTGGAAACATCACCGTCATGTTGGACTGAAAGTGGTCGATGGAAGCCAGAATCTGTTCTGTTTACACGGAGTCTGAATGGGAGAAGTGTCTCAGTTCCCTGAACAACGGTCACACCGACAAAAACAACAGAGTTTAGAAAATATTAACAAACCACTGGCACCCACTGACACCAGGGAGGAAAACATGGGCCGTAACGTTACTGTAATGACACTGATACTATTTATAAAAGTACAATATTCTCTATAATGTAATATTTATAAAAGTATAATATTCACTATACTATAATAATATTTACAAAACTATAATATTCACTATACTATAATAATATTTATAAAACTATAATATTCACTATACTATAATAATATTTACAAAACTATAATATTCACTATACTATAATAATATTTATAAAACTATAATATTCACTATACTATAATAATATTTATAAAACTATAATATTCACAATACTATATTATAAAACTACAATAATAATTATAAAACTACAATAATCACTATACTATAATAATATTTATATAAGTACAATGTTCACTATATTTTAATAATATTTGTAAAAGTATAATATTCAATATACTATAATACTTATAAAAGTACAATATTCACTATACTATAATAATATTTATAAAAGTAAAATATTCACTATAATGTAATAATATTTATAAAAGTACAATATTCACGGTACTATAATAATATTTATAAAAGTACAATATTCACTATACTATAATAATATTTATAAAAGTATAATATTCACTATACTATAATAGTATTTATTAAAGTACAATATTCACTATACTATAGTAATATTCATAAAACTATAATATTCACTACACTATAATAATATTTATAAAACTACGATATCCATTATACTATAATAATATTTATAAAATTATAATATTCACTATACTAAAATATTTATAAAACTACAATATTCACAATACTATAATAATATGTATAAAACTACAATATTCACTATACTATAATAATATTTATAAAACTACAATATTCATTATACTATAATAATATTTATAAAACTACAATATTAACTATACTATAATATTTATAAAACTACAATATTCACTATACTATAATAATATTTATAAAACTACAATATTCATTATACTATAATAATATTTATAAAACTACAATATTCACTATACTACAAAAATATTTATAAAGCTACAATATTATTATACTATAATAATATTTATAAAACTACAATATTCACTATACTATAATAATATTTATAAAGCTACAATATTATTATACTATAATAATATTTATAAAACTACAATATTCACTATACTATGATAATATTTATAAAGCTACAATATTCATTATACTATAATAATATTTATAAAACTACAGTATTCATTATACCATAATAATATTTATAAAACTTCAATATTCACTATAATAATATTTATAAAACTACAATATTCTCTATACTATAATAATATTATAAAACTATAATATTCACTATACTGTAATAATATTTATAAAACTACAGTATTCATTATACCATAATAATATTTATAAAACTTCAATATTCACTATACTATAATAATATTTATTATATAGAGACTTTCATTTGGGCTCATGACCTTTGACCTTAAGTGACCTTGAAGGATCAGACTCAAGGTCATTAATGTGTAGATTTCAACTATCTTCTCCAAAACTACTTGTTGGATTATTTTCACATTTTTCTAGCTTCTTTGGGACAGTGTCTATGAATGATCTTCACAGTTTGTAGAAATTTTGCTTGTAGAATTTTTGATGAATTTTGGACATTTGCCATAAAAATGTGTCTTTACTTATAATGTTCCATATTGTGATGTCTTATAACATGGAAATGCTTAAATCTAGTTCCTATTGATCACTGATAGAAGTCATATATAGACGTTGACTGAATTAGTTGAGCTCTCCTCCAGTGAAAGTCCCGCCCACTTCTATTGGGAGCTTGATCTGCGTCAGAACCACAGGACAGGAACATAGAACAGAACCTGACAACCTCACACATTCAACTGGGGGTTGATTCTTGATAGAACATGATGGTGTGATACAGGGACATCGGAAGTATTTTTTATCAAACTGTCAGATTCATCACAGTGTTACATTACAGGTCTGTAGGACAAACCTGTTGATACATGTGCAATGTGTGAATATTTCAACATAAACGTAATAAAAACATTATGTGTCCTGTCTGAACTGGGATCATCAAGTACTTTGGTTTTATTTCTGCTGCTAAAATATCACTGATCAGAAAAGACAGAAATTACTCAGGCTGCAACTAATTATTTCCATTGTTGATTCATCTGCTGATCATATTTTCTGTTTCTTAATTAATCATTTAGTCTAAAAAATGTCAGAAAATAGTGAGAATATGAGTCTCAAAGCCTAACACGACATCCTCATACGTCACAACCCAGAGATATTTTCATTTTACTGTCTCAGAGAAGAAATGAAAGTAAAACATATTTCAGAAGCTGGAGTGAGAAAATTGTGGCATCTGTGTCTGTTTGTTCCATGAACACATGCAGGATGAGATGTTTTACAACCAGGTGAACTCTGCAGCTTCACAGAAAACCATCATCAGTTACACAATGATGGACGATTGTGGAACATAAAGAACCTACAATCAAGTAAAACAGAAACTTTCCTCAGCAGCCCAGTCGACCTCAGGTGTCAGAGTTTGTCAAACCGTCACGCCGAGGTTTGTTCCACTGAGAACGACATGATTCGGTTTACCACAAACACTACACGGAAAAAAATACAAGAATATTTTAGACCGTGTGAACTGAATAATTATAGAACTATATATATGTCTGTGGTGGCTGCTTGTGTTTCAGAGAGGGGAAGCTCATTGTCGGCTTACATAAAAAAAGTCAAGTTATTTTAATATGAATTCGTCCCTCCGTTCCTTTTTAAGAAAATGGTCAGTGACCTTATCGTACCAACTGAACAAGAAAACGTTGAAATTATGTTAAATTGAAACAAGGAAGTACAATGAGTCTGTTTTATTTACAGTGCAAGAAATGAACAAGTCATTTCGTAGTGGTTCCTCTCTTGATTTCACAGCAGAATGTGCGACGGTGTTAAACTGAACTGTGTCAGTGAAGGAGCAGACCTGAAAACAGCTGTCAATCAAACGGGATTCAGCCTTTCGACCGATTCTCCAATCAGCACGTGGAATCCTGGCGTCCAGCCCGGCCGAGTTCCGCCCACAGTTCCATTCACCGCCAGAGACGCTGAGCGTCCAGGGGCGAGACAACATCGTGGCATTTATCCAATTACCGTCCAGTTTTGAGTCAGTGAAAAAAACAGTTCCACTCAGTCCTATTGAAGTGCATGGACGCTGAGTGTCTACGGACAAATGCACTGAGCAGAGATCGAATGAGAAAACAGAGACACGGGAATGGAGAAGTGAACAACATCCAGTCTGTTGGTTTGTGATAAAACTGATTCTGCACGAACTCGTCTGTGAGATGAACGTGTTCTAACACATTTGTAGTCAATGAAATGTCAACACAACCGAACATATTTAACCATTTAATTTTTATAATTTTAGAGGAAGCCGAGCTTCCCTTGCAGTCTATGAGAAATCGCCTGTGATATATATATACACACACACACACACACACACACACACACACACACACACACACATATAGTGCATGCTATAGTATTACATATTATAATAATATATACATAATAAGATACTTCTTATGTATATATTCTGTGGTGTTTGTGCTGCTTTTGGAACCTCAGTTTCCTGAGGGCTCTGCCCAAAGGATCTTTAAAGTATAAAATAAATAAATAATAAATCTAATCTAATCTACATACATGCAATCCTCTGTCAAATACTAATGCAGCATTTTTTAAATAGACTTTCATAGATATACACACTGTTAATATCACTAACATTCATACATATACATACTGTTAATACAGTTAATATTTGTGTTTATTCATATTTTATGTCTATTTTAATTTCATTCTACTTATATTTCTATTCTTGTTTTACTTTTGTTAAATTTTATGTTGTATTTTCTTAATTTATTTTACTTTTTTTTGTAATTTTATATTTGCTCTATTCTTATTTTCTGACATCTTGGATTTGTATTCATATTGTTGCACTGACTGGAGCAGCATTTTGCATTTTTCAGTGAAAATAATATCCTCTCCTGTATTTAATCTTTTTTTTTTTTTTTTGTAAATTGTGTATACTCTGAATGTGCAAAATTATCAGCTAACAGCAGTAGAATGTTAATAAAAGGTAAAATGCTGTTTTATTTCTGCAGCTCATGGATTAAACATTTTTTCCCCTGTTCTCCAGTGGAAAATACGATGTAAGGGGGTCTTCATGTATAATTTTGGAGTTTGTAACTAGAATTTCCCATAATTCCCATAGCACATGAAGGCAGCATCAGACACCACTCATGATTGAAACTAATACATAAGAAGAACTGGTGTAAAATACAGTTATTCATCTTGTCATGGTCATCAGATATGACCCATTTGGAGGTTCAGAGGCTCTGTGGTTACCATGGAAACACCATCACCTTCTACAACAGTGATTCACCAGTTAAACCCATGGAGTTTGATAAGTTTCCATTCACTCGCATCACTTTTATTTCAGCTTTCTCTGTTCTGATCAGATCACCTTTGAACTTACTCTACATAGTCAGTAAAATAAGTGGAAAATATCTGCTTCTCAGAGGACGAACGAATAAACGGTGATTAATCACTTCGGAAAGATTAGATGTAAAAACTCAGTCACTTAAAAATAGTTACAGGTTTTTAAGTTTGAGCTCATTTTGACTCTTAAATGCCTACGGCAGCTGTTTAGACGTCGTCTTCAAAAGGAAACGTCCTCAGTCCTGCAGTGACGTTACCTTTAACACTGTTAACACATATTAAATTATACTCTGTAGGTGGTTATTCGGGGGGTTGTATATGTAGCGCTGTAGCTGTTTTATATACAGTCATTTAGTTATTTTATGTCATTGATTTGATTTTTGGGTCGTTAAAAATTCTACAAATACTGAAAATAGTAATAGCTATTTCCTATTTGGCTTTTCTTTACTCACTTTTATTATCTTATATGTCTTTCATATGCTGTGTGTGTGTTTTATGTGAGGAACGGTTTTTACAGCCTGGTCCAGTTTCTTCCGTTGAATAATTACTGTAGTAATTAATATGTTTCAGCTACAAGTGTTTTAACCCTTTCTCATTTCTTAAACACCCATGTCAGAATATACTGTCCATAATGTGTGTAACTTATTAACTTATGCATCAAGCAAAGAAAACACCTAAGGATATGTTGATTTACTACATACTGTTAATACTGTTAATATTGTGTTTACTCATTTTATGTCTATTTTAATTTCATTCTACTTTTAGTTCTATTCTTGTTTTACTTTTGTTAGATTTTATATTCTATTTTCTTATTTTAATTTTTAGGGTTTTTTTTTTAATTTTGTATTTGTTCTATTTTTATTTTCTGATGTTTTGGATTTTTATTTATATTGGTGACCTGACTGGAGCAGCATTTTTGCATTTTTCAGTGAAAATAATGTCTTCTCCTATATTTAATTCACTGATCATGTAGATGTTCATGAAATCTCAGAGTAAATTCAAAGGTTATAATATCAAAACAGAAAAAAAAAGGAAGAAAAAGTGACTTTTCCAGCAAATATATCAATAACTGGACATAAAAACCAGTGTTTAGAACCAGTGTCACTGATCTAACTCCATGGGTTTTACTGGTGAATCAATGTTGTAGGAGATGAAGGTGTTTCTACGGTAACCACGGAGCCTCTGAACGTCCAAATGGGTCATATCTGATTACCATAAAAAGACGACAAACTGCATTTTACACCAATTATTTACATGGATTGATAAGATTAGTGGATAAACAGGTTTTAAACAGTTTAAATCAGTAGATGCTTTAAGTCTCTGGAGGATGTTTGGGTTTTCGAGGATTAAATGAAAAACAATGCTATTAAATTCACAGTCGATGCCGCTGCTTTATCAAGACAATAAGGTTTTTTTCCCCTTAAAAAAAAAAAAAAAAAAAATCCAAATGTGTTTTTTTTAGCATTTAATTTTCATATTTTTACTTATATTTTTTGTTAGAATTTCAGCCTGTTGTATCACTGTAAAATGATTAATTGGTGGAAAAGAAAGAAAAACCAATAAAAAGCAAGTTACAAAAAAATCCCAAAATAAAAAGTTTATATGGAAGGAGTAGGTGACTTTACATTGATAGACTCTGCAAAAGCCACTAAATCACTTTTCTACATGAGAATACAACTTCACTTCCAGCTAAAATACACATAAATCATGAGAAAAATCCACTTTTTCAGCAAAATATATCATTAACTGAACATAAACCCAGTGTATCCATCCACTGTCACTGATCCAACTCCATGGGTTTTACTGGTGAATCAATGTTGTAGAAGATGACAGTGTTTCCACGGTAACTACAGTGCCTCTGAACGTCCAAATGGGTCATATCTGATGACCATGAAAAGATGACAAACTGTATTTTACACCAATTATTTACATGGATTAGTTTTCTATCATGAGTGGTGTGTTATTATTCAGACCAGTGCCTAAAAAGTTCAAAAAATTATGGCTCAGTAGATGCTTAAGGCATTTACTAAGTGATTTATCACTATTTATTATAGGGCTGTCAAAATTAACGTATTAACGCAGATTAATCGATCTTCATGATTAATCTGATTAAAAATTTTTAACGCCATTAACCCATCTGCAGCATAGAATGATTCTGAACATCTCTGGCAATGCATTTTCAGGGAGTTGGTCCAAGTAGAGGTACTGTCGCACATGAACAAATGATCATTTGATGTGGTAGTGACAGGCAGCAGAACCAACCCAGAAAGATGGAGGACACTAAACAGCACGCTGGCCCTCTGGATGGAAATATGAGGACAAAAAAACCAAGACGGAACAGTTGGTTCAAGTTGTTTTGTTGAAACTGTTGAAGGTGTTTAATAAACACGTTAAGTGCATATTTATTCCCTTCTTTCTTGAGTTTGTTTGCTCATGAAAAGTGAAACACAATTATTATAGATTAAAAATGAATGATATTCAATCCTGATTAATCCACAGCAACCCTGTGATTAATTTGATTACAAATTTTAATTGTTTGACAGCACTCATTTATTATAATATTGTATTAATTATTTTGCAGTTTTTTTTTTTTAGTAAAAATCTGGTATTTTACTATGTTTAACCCTTTCATGCATTAATTGTGAGAAACTTAGTCAAGATTTTTTTCTTCAGTGTTTTTATTCCTCCTTAGGCATGAAAAAACAATGCAATCAGGGTTTTTTTTTTTCTGTGGAGTTACAAAAATATCCATGCATTTAATTTTTGAAGTAAAGAAACGTGTTTGAAACCCAATATTAGAGAGGGATATGGAAACAGTGAAATAAAAATGTGTTTAATGCTGCTAATCTGATGTCTTCTCACATTTTAACATATTCTAATGCTATTAATTCCTCACTTCATCGAGATAATGTGCAAAAAAAAACCTTCTTGTCTAACAAATAACGATTGATTTACACTCAAACATGTTAGTGCAGATCAGGTTTATCAAGAACAGCAAAGTTACAGTAATGGTATGAATATCAGGATATGAGATGATGCGTAAGTGCCCACTGTGTTGGCTGATATGGAACTAAAACAACTAAACCCATTAATATACAAGAGAACAGCTGGAGAAGAACTGTCCACTGGAGTTACCTGTGCATGAAAGGGTTAATTTGCTGATCATGTAGATGTTCATGAAAGCGCAGAGTAAATTCAAAGGTCATTATATCAAAAACAGAGAAAACAGAAGAAAAAGTAACTTTCTAGCAAATATATCATTAATGGAACATAAAACAATTGTCTCCATCCACTGACATTGATCCAACTCCACGGGTTTTACTGATGAATTAATGTTGTAGAAGATGACGGTGTTTCTACGGTAACTACGGAGCCTCTGAACGTCCAAATGGGTCATATCTGATGACCATGAAAAGATGATAAACTGTATTTTACACCAATTAAATACATGTATTAGTTTCTATTATGAGTGGTGTGTTAGTGTTTGGATAAGTGCCTCAGAAGTTCCAAAAATTATAGATTAGTAGATGCTTAGGGCCTTTACTAAGTGATTTATGACTATTTATGATATTATCTTATTTATTTTTGCAATTTTCAGTAAAAATCTAGTATTTTCCTACTTTAATTTGCTGATCATGTAGATGTTCATTAAAGCACAGAGTAAATTCAAAGGTTATTTTGTCAATAACAGAGAAAACTGAAGAAAAAGTGACTTTTCCAGTAAATATATCCTTAACTGAACATAAAACAAACGTCTCCATCCACTGTCATTTATCCGACTCCATGGGTTTTACTGGTAGATGATGACAGTGTTTCCACAGTAACTACGGAGCCCCTGAACGTCCAAATGGGTCATATGTGATGACCATGAAAAGAGGAAAAACTGTATTTTACACCAATTACTGACATGTATTGATAGGATTAGTGGATCAACAGGTATTAAACAGTTTAGATCAGTAGATACTTTTGGTTTCCAGTGGATGTTCAGGTCTTTTACAGGTTAAACTGTACTTTTCTCTGTTGCCAAATTGACTAAAATAAACATGAAGACTTTCCAGGGACAAACTTCCTTCACCTTAGCTTTAACCTGAATTCCTTCCTGACCACAGAAACATGACACTCACATTGTAGTCCTGATCCAGAGCCACAGGATCCACCTTCCTCAGCGTGGACAGCAGACACGGCAGCAGCTCCATCACAAACATCCAGTGAACGTCTTGAAGCTCAGCCCTGCATCAGAGCTGAAGTGAAATCCAACAGGTCTGGGTCAGTTCTGCTTCAGCTCTCAGCGTCTCTCACTTCTGTCTGTGTTTGTTAATTATTGAACGCAGAGATGATTCAGCCCCGGAGCAGGAAGTGTAAGGGGACTCTGAATGAAATTACACAAAGTTCAGAACAGTGCATGTACAGTGTGACTTTACACAATTTGACTGTGCTAACACATTTCAGCGACATATTTCCTTCCTCACGGTAAATCAATAACCATATTCACAACCTTTAGACACACGAACACACAACCGGCTTCACCTGCGTGTCTGCGCTTGTGGTCACGCATGTCTGACGTCAGGATTAAATATAGTTTAAGAGGTTAATTTGAGATGTTAGGCTGTTGTTGTGTGTCGGTAACCGTATGTCTTTGTATGTAACTGTTAACAGATACAGTCAGATTCACAAGTATTTAGACAGTGACACTTAGTGTGTAGTTTTTCACAGTTCACCCCCACAGTGGAACTGAAACTGTGCAGTTCTGTGGTGCAGTGTTGTTTATGTTGTTTTTTGTTTATTCCAGTGCAATGTTTGTTTGTTTGTTTGTTGTTGGTAATTTAGTGTTCTTACTGCTGCATATTATTATTATTATTATTATTATTATTATTATTATTATTATTACTACAATTTCCCAGTTTGGGATCAATAAAGTCTATATATGTATGTATATATGTATGTGTGTGTATGTATATATGAATGTATGTATATGTGTATGTATGTGTGTATGTGTTTATGTATGCATGTATTAATGTATGTATGTATATATGTATGTGTGTATGTATATATGAATGTATGTGTGTATGTGTTTATGTATGCATATATGCATATATGTGTGTATGTATGAATGTATGTATATGTGTGTGTATGTATGTATGTATGTATGTGTGTGGATGTATGTTTGGATGTATGTATGTATGTATGTATGTATGTATGTGTTTCTATATATGTATGTATGAATGTATGTATGTATATGTGTATATATGAATGTATGTGTGTATGTTTGTGTTTCTATATATGTATGTATGAATGTATGTATATGTGTATGTTTATATGTATGTATGTATGCATGTATTAATGTATGTATGTATATATGTATGTGTGTATGTATATATGAATGCATGTGTTTATGTATGCATATATGTGTGTGTATGTATGTATGTATGTATTTATGTATGTATGTATGTGTGTATGTATGTTTATATGTATGTATGTATGTTTATATGTATGTATGTATGTATGTGTATGTATGTGTTTCTATATATGTATGTATATATTATGTATGTGCATATGTGTATGCGTGTATGTATGTGTATATATATGTAAGCATGTATTTATATATGTATGTATGTATGTATGTATGTATGTATGTATTTTTTAGCTGAATGCCGCCTCCTTCACTTGCATTGACATCTCTTTTAACCTCATTTAAGAATTCCCCTGAACATCTCCTACATGTAAATTCAACGTGTGGAATCCCCTCCAGACCTTTTATCTGCATCATTTATCGTAGAATAACCAGGACACATGTGGACACGAAGCTGAAGGTCAGTCAGTGTTTAATGCAATACTTTTGTTTAACTCGATGAATTAAAGCTGAAATCTCATGCTTCAACCACATCTTCATTTGAGATCTGCTGAGACGGTGTACACAGGAGAAAATAGAAAAACTGTCACAGCACAGACATATTTGGACCTGCCTGTACATATTTAAAGCCTCTGTGGTGAAGACATGGAGGTTAGTATGTGTCTTCAAGAATAGCTTTCTGCCTCCGTGATGCTTTATTTGTACATTTGAGCTTTCTTTTCTTTCAGATTATATAATTAGACTGAAACCCCACAGTCAGCAGCAGATATTAGACTGACTAACCTGCGTAAAGTTTCTTTCCAAAGGCGTAATAATCATTGTATTTTACTTTTAAGTGAAATTAATCTGAATCTGAATCATCCCAGAACATGAATATATGCAGATGGTGTTGAAGCAGAAACTTTACTGAAACACATGAGCTTTGAAGTCACGGGCCTGATTCATTAAAATTAATAAACGTATCAGTGTGTAGAGGCCACAGGGACATTTAAAAAGACAAAACAAAAGACACAAAGGACAACAGATGGGTAAACTGTGCAGAATAAATGCATGATGTAAAATGATAAAAAAAAAAAAAAAAAAAAAAGATAAATAGTAAAGGAAAAGTTTTCATTTGATCCAATTCAGTTCAAATGCACAAATGAAACCCACACCCATGTTCCCTCTTCTCTACGGTGCATTTTAAAGTTTAATGTTTGGTTTTGGTTTAACTCGTCCTTGCAGTGAGAGTAGAGGTCAAATGAATTTAACGAGGCACTGCACGATAATGCGCATACTTATGAGCTTTTAACTTAAATATGTGACATAACTGTGACTAAACCAGAGTGATGTTAGTCAGTGCAGCTTCATACAGAGGATATGATGCCATCAATAACCACATGAATCACATCATGCTAGCAGATAAATAAGAGATTTCTTGATTTTTCGTTTTAAATCATGCAAGGACGCAAGCAGTGATAAGACAGGGACGACACGACAAAAAATGAATACAGCTGGTAAAATTAGACTTTGTCAGAGTCATGTTTTTAATATTTTATTAATAATTATGTCGGACTGAAGTCTGCCTGTATTTTAATGCTTTTTAAAAGAACTATATGTTGTATTTTTACCTTTAATTATTTCAAAATTACCTAAATTATCTTTAGAGTGTTTAGAATAAAAAGCTGTGAAGTTCTGCCAAACATACCAGTGTGTAAGATCGCAGAGATCTGAACTGAATTTATTTACAGCGATGGGCTGGGGGATTTATGTGACCACTAGAGGGAGTAGTGAGTCACTCTGAGGAAAACTAACGCAACGGAGCCTTTGACCAAAAGCATCAGAAAGTGCCCAGAGGGGATGAGAACCATTAAGAAACAACTTTTACAGTCAAATAAAATAAAGGATAACTAGAAAGGCACTCGGAGAGCACAGACCTCCGCCAAGGCAGACCCCCCCCCCCTCCACAATCACCACCAAAATTTAATAACTTGTGCCAGTATCAACATTTTCTAAAAATTTCATCAAAATCTGTCCATAACTTTTGGAGTTGTCTTCCAAACAGACAAACCCCGATGAAAACATAAAAATAGAAGCCACTGGACACACTTTAAATGTAAATAATAGAGTTTGATGCTGAAATGAACTGTTTCTTCTACATGGGTGAGTTTAATTTTGAGGCTTTTGAAGGTATAAAGTTATTATGGGATGTTATTATCTTTATTAAGTTGTCATTTGTTGATCCACCGTTCAGACTAAACTGTGACAGTTCTGACCTTATTTGTTGGATTCCAAATGTGACAGATGAAATCTGCGATGTGTAGTAAACGGCACAGGCGAACTCCTAGTTGACAGTGTTATTATTCTGACGATAGACAAAGAAGTGAAATCACTCAACTGTCCAGCAAACCTGGCAATGCTGGCACTAAAAAATATAGAAACACGTGTTAGTATGCACGTAAACATGCTTCACAAGCTAGCAGCAGTCTGTTTACTGGACAGATACAATAAACAGAAAATTCTGTTCTCACATGAAGGTCTGTTAGAGTCCAGGAACATATGCATTGAAATAACAATAAACATGCAAATAAAATAATCAACTATCAACATAATATTTTGTGTCAAAAACTCATGACCTACCACGTGCACTGGCAAGAGCAGAACGCATCATTCCCACAACTATACTACTTTCTTAAAAGGGCAAAACACTATTTTATCATACAACTCAAAGGTCAGTGGACGCACCAATTCTGTTACACAAACAGATCTTTAGTTCAGCTACTGACAACACAAACCCAACAGAAAACAGAGGCGATAAGTAGTTTTACTGTGGCTGTTTTCAGACTGAAAAACAGAGGTAAGCTAACAGAGCTAAGCTAACAGCGCTAAGCGAACAGAGCTGTACTGTAAACTATCAGTTAATGCAGCATGTGAACATTACATCAGTGGTTCTCAAATCCAGTCCCAGAGGACCCCTATTCTGCATGTTTTAGACATTTCCCTCTTCCATCACATCTGGAAGCCATTATATCGTTATCAGGCTTCTGCAGAGTATGGTGATGAGCTGATCATTAATTGAAGCAGGTGTGCTGGAAGAGGGAAATACCTAAAACATGCAGGATAGGGGTCCTCGAGGATCAGATTTGAGAACCACTGGATTATAAGACACAGTGTTATTTTGAGTGACTGCTAAAATAAGTGTCTATGAGTTTTAGTTTGAAGAAGAAAACTTAATGAAACTAACATTGACTTCAGTACTCCTGTAGATGATTGTCCAACTACCTTAGAGTCAGACTCTATAAAGTGAGGGAGCTACGTACTGTATACTGCCTCATAGGAGAAAGCTAGCTAGCTAAGCTAACAGCGCTATAATGTAAACAATCAACTAATGGTAAAAAACAACTTCAGTAATTCTCTCCAAGGTTTGAAGTTTTACAGAATAAATGCAAGTGCAGCCTTTGACATGGAAGTCACAGGAATTTGTGATTTCACACTTGGTGATGCATAAATCAGTAGTATGGCTGTTTTCAAGTTTTCTGATCCAGTTTTTTGATTTGTGCATGTTGTTGAATTGGTGCTTTTTGGCTCCTGTTAAATATTGACATTAATCCAGGACACAGGACCAATATAGACCTTGTTCCATCCGTTGTGTGCCTTTTGTCTTTTACATTTCTACATGTTATCTTATGTCTTGTTCTTCTAATTACGTCTTTCAGCCTTGTTGTATATTTTACATCATTGTTGTGTTTTTAGGTCTTTGCCAGTTGAGGTCTCTTATGTCTTATATGGCTTTGTTATGGGTTACATTTATAAACTCTTCTTGGGAACACTTGTTTTCTGTTTTAAATAGGAAAATGACATTCACGTCATCATATTTTGTCAAACAGTTTCACTACCCATTTTGGGTCCTGACTCCAAATTTGGAAACAAGAGTATCTATCTCCAGTAACTGCAGACTAAAGACTTAGTATGTCATACTATTAAGTGGTTTCTCATGATTTAGAATTATTATTTTTTATTATTTATGGGTAGTAGTGTTATTTTGCATATTTTAATGTTGTGTTGTCTATAACTTTGTAAATCTTAACATTATCTATGTGGATGGCTCAAATAAGCACAAATAAGGCTTTTCTGTTTTGGTTTTATGTTATTTCTTAGGTCTGTCATGTATTATCTGCATTCTAAATTGTGTAAAAACCAACAATCCAAAAAATTAAGACATAATATCGAGAATCCCCTTTATTGTGAAATACAAAGTGTTTGTCATGACATAAGCAATTAAAAAAAAATCTAATTAAACTTTTCTTTTTTTTATTCTTTTTTTTTTTTCATAACGTGACTTTTCATACGTTGACAGAAGGCTTCACTGTTTTCATAACCTATTTTTGCTGTTGTGGGGGCTGGATCCAGATGAAAACACTGTATTTCGTCTCCGGAATGTGTGTGAGAGTGAGAGCTCTTTCTTCTGTTCGCCTCTGTGCCGCTGTGCTCTCAGTCTCCTCCGCTAGCTTAGCCTGCTAGCTAGCAGCCCAGGTAAACATGGCCATGTCGCAGGCTCTCTCCGAAGAGGAGTTTCATCGAATGCAGGTGAGAAACACAGCTGACCTCTTAAACATAGGTTCTACTCGCTGTCGTTGTCATTTCAGTAGAAACACCTGTCAGGACAGCGGACAGGTGCGGCACTAGCTGGATGCTGCTAGCCGTTAGCCTCAGGGTGGGCATAGGTAACGGTGTCTGAGGTTAGCTTGGCGGCTGTTTAAGTCACAGGCAAGTAATTAATCAGTGACAGCCGTTGTGATCTGTGTGACAGTTTTAAATGACCATGCAAAGTTTATTTCACCCCCTGTTTAATTGACTTCAGTGTGAGAGCTCTGTGGTTGTTGACAGCTAGCCTAGCCTAGCCTCCTCCTCCCTTTAGCTTCTGTAATGCTAACGTATTTTAATAACTGTCTGTTAGCTAGCATGTTAGCATGCACGGGACACTGATGAGAGTCACGGGGTCTGAGTCAGGCTAACACGGACAGCTTGATGTTAGCTGAAACGGCAATTTAAAGGCTATGTAAACATGGGGTTATTGTCACAAATAAGACATTAATTAATGACACCCAGAGACAGAGAGTGTGTTAACCTGTGTGACACCTGTTAGCATGCTAACGGATGTTTACATACTGTCTGAATCTTGTGTAAACTGATAAACCATATTTGTTTACCAGGGCTACATCTGCAACACCTAATGACTGAAAACAAATGATCTGCAGCTATTCTGATAATAGATTAGATTATTGATTTCAGTAAGCATGTCAACCATTGGCTTCTTTGAAGCAACCTCAGATTGTAGCTGACTGAAAAAGGTGATTGAAGGTGTCACTGTGGACTATAATAATAACATCACGTTTTTCTTTTTGAGGACACAGTTCATCCATTTTTAAAACATACGAGGAACATAAATAAACTCATTCTCACACTGTCTCACCTCTCTGAAGTAATTATAGCATGCTTTATTTCCTGGTAAGTCAACACTGATCATTAGGTTAAAATAGATTTCTTTTAATGTTTACTTAATAACTGAGCTGCGAGGACACTTTGTTATGATTACTGATATGTAGTTATACTGATGAAATGGAGTACAGTTGAACATATTTAGAGTAATACTAAAAAAAAAAAAAAAAAACTTGGCAGAGTAGAACCATCCATGATGAAAGTCACCATTCCTTGTAGCCTTTTAGTCAGTCAGTGGTTTCCTGTTAGGCTGCATATGTAAGTGAAATATAGTCCTATATTGTGACTATTGCAGGTAATATTTTAGTGTGCAGTTGCCACTTGCCTCTGTTTGCTCGGTTATCAAGAAAACTGCACGGATTCTGAAAAATTTGAGATGTGTGTTTTTGTCGAGCTCAAGCATACAAATGTGAACTATTTTTGTACTTTTACTCAGCAGCTGTCTCTGTTTTGTGTTGCTGTCTCTAGAATATCACCATACACACCTTGGACACTTAAATCGCAGCCTTTTGGGGTTGTGTTTGTGTGATCTGATTAATTGTGCAGCTCTAGTTTTCTGTGTAAATGATAAAATAGTGGTTAAGCTCCTGGTAATCTACCATAGCCCAAGGTAATGTTTTCAGAGGAAAGGGAAAGGACCTTGGCTCCAAAATAAAACCAATGTGGAAATATCTTAAAGTTGTAATACCACTGATGGCCACTAGATGCTTCATTGGCTTCTTTGAAACAACCTCAGACTGTAGCTCACTGAAAAAGGTGATTAAAGGTGTCACTGTGAACTTTAATTATAACAACATCACGTTTTTATTTAGACCACTCAGTTCATCCATTTTTAAAACATACAAGTAACATAAATAAACTCATTCTCACACTATCTCACCTCTCTGAAGTAATTATAGCATGCTTTATTTCCTGGTAAGTCAACAGTGATCATTAGGTTAAAATAGATTTCTTTTAATGTTTACTTAACAACTGAGCTCTGAGGACACTTTGTTATGATTACTGATATGTAGTTATACTGTTGAAATGGAGTACAGTTGTAAATATTTAGAGTAATATTAAAAAAAAAAAAATACTTGGCAGAGTAGAACCATCCATGATGAAAGTTACCATTCCTTGTAGCCTTTTAGTCAGTCAGTGGTTTCCTGTTAGGGTGCACATGTAAGTGAAATGTACTCCTATACTGTGACTATTGCAGGTAATATTTTAGTGTGCAGTTGCCACTTGCCTCTGTTTGCTCGGTTATCAAGAAAACTGCACAGATTACGAAAAATTTGAGATGTGTGTTTTTGTCGAGCTCAAGCATACAAATGTGAACTATTTTTGTATTTTTACTCAGCAGCTGTCTCTGTTTTGTGTTGCTATCTTCAGAATATCACCATACACACCTTGGACACTTCAGTCGCAGCCTTTTGCGGTTGTGTTTGTGTGATCTGATTACTTGTGAATGTCTAGCTTTCTGTCTAAACGATAAAATAGTGATAAAGCTCCTGATAATCTGATATAGCCCAAGGTAATGTTTTCAGAGCAAAGGGAAAGGACCTTGGCTCCAAAATGAAGCCAATGTGGAAGTATCTTAAAGTTGTAAATCCACTGAAGGCCACTAGATGCTGCTCCAAAAAGCGATTCGGTCCCTTAGCATTATATTGCAGTCAGTATTTTTTTTCTCAGCCTCTTTCTGGTTTCATTTATTCTTAGTGGAAGTGATGTCTTTAGTTTTTCCTCCATTTATCTGATCGCAGGTCAAATAAAAGTGTTGATGTCTCCTGTTTCAGGTTTTGATTGACAGGTCTGCATGACAGCGTGCTGACCTGCTGAGTCAGTCATTCTGCATTTCTGTTTAATTAATTAAACTCATTTTTCCTGATAGATGGCTTCTCTGTAGTTTTGGTTAACAGATTCCATTGATCAGACTGTAAAACGACTCTCATCCAGTACTTCATTTTCCATTTTACTAAGTGAACTTGCATTTAGCATTAGTTCACCCATGACCCCTTCCAGATGGATTTGATCCTCTGTGTTCCCTCGTTCTGCTCCTTTGTCTAAATATGGTCTATTCTGCGTCGAAGAAGTCAAGATGCTAGAAATCAATCGGTGACATCATGGCTCCTCCTTAATACCCAAAGATGTTCTAGTGGGTCTATTTGATAAATCAGCATGTTTTAGAAGCAAATGTTTGTCATTTTTACTGAAAAACACTGACACTTTAATCCATTTTTGCTTGAATTTAGGATTTTATCTGAAAACAGAATTAAAGCACTGTGAATATGAAGATGTAATGATATTATCTGTATGTTCCTGTGTGTGTTTAGGCGCAGCTGCTGGAGCTGCGGACTCAAAACTATCAGCTGTCTGATGACCTCAGGAAACACACAGCCGGTAAAATCAACGTCTCTGTTTCCAGTTGACAATGCTTGAGTTAAAGCATCTTCACTTTTGCCACTATTCAACACTCTTGATGCTTGGGTCAGGACGATCAATGCAAATGTCAACAGCTGTGATCTTTTGATAGAGGCAAAATGTGCTGAACCGTACCATAAATGAAGCTACAGCGATGCACTGACACATAAATTGTATTCTACAGATGTAGAAACATGTCGGTTTGGTACAGACCCAGTAAACATCAACATGGAATTGAAACATTTACCTTTGCCACTGAAATAAATTTATTTCTGGATTATTAATAGTATTCTACTTAATTATTATTCTTATACAGATATTAATGGGTCAGTCTGCTTATTTCTTCAGTAATTGTTAACACATTTATTTGTATAAGGAAACTTGATTTATCTTATTCATCTGTGCTATAGAACTCTGCTCTTATGTTAAAAAAAACATGTCACTGTGCTTTCACATTGTGCTGGGTAACAGAACAGAAGGGGCTAGTTTTTAACAAAATGACCCCAAGGTTTGATGAAGGCAGTTACTTTTTATAGTGGAGAGCGGATTATAGGTAAAATAATCTATAAAAATTGGTAGATGATGAGAAAATATAAATTGGATAGATGCTACTCTGGGTTTTGGATTCAGTGATGATATAGTTTTTCCTTTTAAAACTTGAAGCACATTAATCATCATGGCTTTTATAGTAAAAAGTATGTTTAACTTTGCAAACTTTTACTTATCATTAATATATATCTATGGATGTACAGGCTTTGATGAGTCTCATTAACTTTTATCAAGTGAGGTCCTTTCCCAATAGCACTAGCTCATGTTTATCTGTTGTTGTATAAGAATGTAGAAGGTGGTTTCATAAATGTGTATGATGTTGACTTTATGCTCATTCACATGTGGTCTGATGAAAGCCATTTTTTTTTTTTTTATAATGATGATTTGCTTGTTTTCCTTTCACTGCATTCCAATGAAAACATACAGAAAACATCATCAGTGTTACCTTCAGCTTTGGACCAACTTGTTTTCTTTTATAAATATCGAGATTCACGTTTGCTCTGTGTCATTTCATCATCACGACCTTAGTTCAGACAGTGACAGTGTTTCCTATTTGTTGTAGAACTGAATGCCGTCCGTCAGAAGAATGTTGTTTTGGAAAGAGATTTTATCAAAGCACAGAAGGTAACAAACACATACACGCAGACGCCTTTTAATGTGAAACAGAAACCGATTAATTTTCTAAAATATATAAACATACACGTCTTTATTTCACATCGATTCTCTGTCCTTCTCCGTGTTTGTTTGTTTCATCTCCGCAGGCTGTGAACAAGAGCAAGAAGGCTCAGGTGGGTTTTGGTTTCCTGGTTGCTATGGTTACGACAGTTTACACTATGCCGCAGCCCCATCTACTGGTCATAACCCACTAGTACATGCCAGTTTTGTGTTTTTCTTTGCCTTAATGGACTATTTCAACAGACTGATATAGCATTAAGTGAGATAATACTTGATTTCCAGTTAAATGTTATTTCTTCCTTAAGTAAACAGTTAAACAGACAGCAGAAACATTGGAGGGAATGTGGAGAATTTGATGGAGATGACACACATCTCTTTTGGAAATATGATAAAATAATAGTTTTGGGAGATGGTGTGTGGAGTGCTACAACAAATAGTGGGGTATGAGATTCCAATGTGCTGTCATGTACTGTATTTGTGTAACTTGTCTGATGGAAGTGTAGTGGGAAACGACATATGCTTGGTTACGATACTTTAGTGGCTGCAAAAAAGCTATTACAAGGAACTGGGGAAGGACAGAACCACCAACACAGGACCAATGGATGACAATTATTAAAGGAATATATACAATGGAAAAAATAACTCACAAATCGCAATTACAAGACGCACAAATGGACAAAAAAAATGGAATATATGGACTGATTACAGAATTTGAAATGGTGGAAGGATGAATATTGTGAATTTAGTGTCGTGTAGTGTACCCAAGCAAGGTTAGTGTATTTGTTGTTTTTTTTTTTTGGTGATTATGTGTTTATAAAACTTCTTTTTTTTTTTTTCAGTTTGTTTTTATTGAAAAAGGTGACAAGATATCTTCAACATTTTTCACACATATTTTATCTATTAGAGTCCTTTTTGTATTTCTTATTTTATACATACAAAAGTGTAAAAAAAACTGGGTACTTACAGTTTTGGTATTTCTCACGTTAAAAAAACAATCATAGCGTTACAATACCCCTGGGTTCTTTAAACATTTCATATGTTTATGCAGAAAAACATAAAACAAAAAAAAATACAGGGAGATTATAAAAAAACGAGGATGTTTTTAGAGGAGTTATACAAATTCTGGGCGGCTAGAGGGTGTTTATAAAAGTTCAATAATTTAAGTGAAAAAAAAAAAAAAAAATTGTTTCTTCCTGCAGGAGGTGGAGGCTCTGCTCAGTGAAAATGAGATGCTTCAGGGGAAACTGCACAGTCAGGAGGAAGACTTCAGACTGCAGAACAGCACATTAATGACGGAGCTCTCCAAGGTACAACTCAGGCTTTATGTGGGTGAAAATGTGGCGTATAAATGTGACGCCCTGTCGCAGTTACTACGGACTCGATGTACTGTATTGACATCCATCTCGTTTTTGTCAGTTTATTATTTTCCTCACCGGGACTGACCTCACATTGTGTCTGTTTGTAGCTGTGCACGCAGATTGAGCAGCTGGAACAGGAGAATAAGGGTCTGAAGGAAGCAGGAGGGGCTTCAGCCTCTAGCCCCGCCCCTGCAGCAGCATCCAGCCCTGTTGATGGAGAGCTGCTCCGCCTGCAGGCTGAAAACTCCGCCCTTCAGAAGAAATTGAGAGGTCTGTGAAAATAAAAACAAACAAAAAAAAAAAAATATACCAACTGAAAACTTAATCATATACCGCAGGGGTGTCAAACTCATTTTAGTTCAGGTTCCACATTCAGCCTAATTTGATGTTAAGTTAGTCAGACCAGCAAAATAATAACATAATAGCCTATAAATAATCACAACTTCATATTTTTCTCTATGTTTTATTGCCAAAAAAACCTTTTAAGTTATGAAAATATTTACATTTACAAACTATCTAAACAAAAAGATCTGAATAACCTGAAAAAAAGTAAATTTCTTAAGAAAAAAAGTACAATTTTAACAAATTTATGCACCAACTCATTATTTATACATGTGCATTACAGATCAGATCTACAAAGGCACAAAAAATTTAGTAACAGGAAGAATATTGTTAAAATTGCACCTGATTTTCTATAGATATTTCAGGTTGTTCATATTTGTTCAGGTTATTCACATTTTATTGTTAAAGGATAATTTTTAAACGCAAATATTTTTATTATAATTTAATGGTTTTTTGCACTAAAATAAAGAGGAAAAGTGGAGTTATCATTATTTATAGGCATAATGTAATATTATTTATTTCACATTGAACCTAGAGGAAAATGTTGAGTTATTTCATTATTTATAGGTTATTATGCTATTATTTTACTTGAGATCACAATTGTTCTGTATTGGACCCTTTGGCGAACCGCATGTTTGACACCCCTAATGTACCACATGTATGAGGCCCATGGAATCTGATCTGAGGTCTGATTTATCTCCAGCCCTTCAGGAGCGCTACGACAAAGAGCTGCAGAAACAGACTGTTGTCCAAAGTGCTACCACAGAGACCGATGGGTCGGCCAACGCTAATGGAGTCTCTGATGTCACTGGGAGAGGGGAGGGGCCAGTGGCAGAGGGAGCCAATGAGAGGCTGGAACAGGTGATTAAAGAAAACACTGCTCAGAACCTTCCTCCTTCACCAGTCACACCATTTTTTTTCCCGTTATTAACCTGTTCCTTTCATCTAATTTGTATTAATTTTCTGTACCAAATTCCAACCACAAGGACATAACACCTCATTTCAAAAGCAATCACCAATTGTTTCAGAGCCTTTTTTTTTTTTTTTAACCTCCGCCAAGGAGGTTGTGTTTTTGCCGGCGTTGGTTTGTCTGTCTGTCTGTCTGTCCGAATGTTGATACTGGCACAAGGAGCAAATGATTAAATTTTGGTGTTGATCGGGGGGGGGGGGCACTTATCTACCTTGGCGGAGGTTTGCGCTCTCTGAGTGCTTTTCTAGTTTTTGTATGTGGTTCCTTTATATTTCATTCCTCACTTGTGTTATTTTGTTTGTTTTTTTTCTACCTGTCTTTTTTTGTGCATTTATGTGTTGTACATTGCTGCTTTTAACTCTGAAATTTCTTCATGGTGGAATCAATAAAATCTTATCTTATCTTATCTTATCTTACCTTAAAATTCATCCTGAACTACATACGCTAGCCCCATTAGGTTAGATCACTATCCAGTCGATTCTTTCACTAATTGTGTTTCAGTGCTCAGGAATACTGTAACATAAACTTAGCCACTCAGTTTTGGAGAATCTAAGTTTTCTAACGATGCATTGCATGCCATATGGACAAAAGATTTATTGTAGAAACTTTAATGTATTTAATACAAAATGCCGATTGGATTGCTGTTGATCTTGTGGGAACGAAGAGGTTAATGTCATATTTACATTTTTGGTGGCTGATAACGAACATCATTTCTTGTAAGCCACACATTTAACTGGTCTGGAGATGTAGAAAGAGCCTAAGTCAGACCTAAGACAAATCTGTTTTTGATCTGGTTTGGATTATGCCATCTGGTACATAACTTATTCATTTACACATGTAGAGTAGAATAGAATAGCCTTTTTTGTCATTGTGTGTACAATGAAATTAAGAGTGCTATTACAGTATGTGCAACAATATTGGTAAAAAAAAAAAAAAAAAAAAAAAAAAAAAGCCAATATGTCAGAAAATAGAATATACAATTTTTACCATTTTACTGAAACCAAAGTGAGCAGTAAAATCTTTGAATTAATGGTGACACTAACGGTTCATGTAAAGAAAAAAAAGCTCTTTTTTTTTTTTTGGTCTTTGCAGACGGAGGCTCAGCTGGAACAAACGGAGAAACAGCTTCATGGTGAGTTTACTTCTCATTTTTGGCCAATATTAGTCAGGACGTCCCTTTAAAAGAAAACATCCTGTCTTTCGTGTGATATTCAGTAAACCTCTGCTCTCATAAAATAATTAGAAAAAGGACTAAGTCACTAAAGGAGAACTGTGACTGTTTGAAAGCAGCGAATTATCCGAGTATCACACAGAAACAGGAATATCCTCCACCACATGAAGAGCTTTGCTTTCTGCTGCTTTTATTCTCTTCAAATGTCACTGAACTGATATCTGATGATGCTCTGATGCTTTGTTGTGTGGAATTTGTAAGAAAACTCAAAACAGTTATTATAAATGACTAAATAATACATTTTGGATGAATTTTAACCTCCAGAAACATTTCAGTGTATCAGTGCATCAAAGCTGTAAAGGACATAGTGGTGGTTAAAACGTACCAAAAGGTCAAAACAGTTGATCAGCCCATAAAAGAAATTCAACCCACTATAGTCAATGAGTATGTTTACATGCACAGAATATTCTGGTTTTGTCCCTATTATGAAAAAAAGAAATTCCTTAGAAGAGGTTTAGTTGACTGGTGAAAATTAATATACCACTAGCATTCCTATTTACATGCAACTGTAAATATTTTGGTCAAAAATAAAGTTTTTTTCAGTGTTTACTTGCTATTACTGATTGGAAATATGGAATATAATTTGATTTATGCATCTACCTCATCTATAAGTCATAAACAGGAGGTAGTGTGTCACAAACTGCAGCAAAAATCAGGGATCAGGGTTTTCCTTTGGGTTCGGGTGGTCTTATGTGCACTGGTTCACATTGAAGGTTATGGGATTCGATGGTCCTTCCCCATTAATGTTTGATGCCTTGTGCTTGTGCATTAATTTCATGGATTTTTAGACTATTACACCCTAAACTAAGCCTGTATTAGAGTCAGGCACACAACTCTGAGGTCTAGGAGTCCTCTTGAATTTTTAATTTTATAGTTTCAGATGATTAATAGGACTGTGAAACTACCACCGTTACCTACAATAATTTGGATTTACAACACACAACATAGAATAAAACAAAAGTCCAACCGTTAGATCTGAGAAAAGTCGCACAGTTTTAATAGTTACCATGGTAATTTTACACTAATTTGTCTCGCGTGATGGCTTGGATTATGCACCTAAGCCATATGATAGGAAGATAGGGATAGGAATTCAGGATATCCAGAACAGAATGTGCTCTTTACTCTGTCAAATTCAATAGTAGCGTGCATGTAAACATACTCAAGTAAAAAACTGAACCATCTACTCTTCACAACAGGTGATAACACGTTCTGATCTTTGCCACATTTAAACACGTCTTATCGCATCACTCTGGTTGGAATTTTAAATCAGAATAAATTTCTTTGTATAGAAGTGATGCAGTGGACTACAGCTACTGATGGATCATGTTTCTGCAGTAACTTTTTAAGGCCAACAGCCCCAAAACTGACTGAAATCTCCTGGCTGAAGTCATTCTAAAAGCTTAATCATCTAGAAAAACAATGAGAATGAAAATGGACCTGCCACTGTGGACCTTTACGATGCTTCTTTCTGTGAATTCTCAAATATCGGCCTTTATCAAACTCTAAATTAAGGTTGCGGGTGACTGATCGCCTTAATTTATTTTGGCCATTTTGTGACTTGTGGCTTTTGTTTGAGACTTTATGCTGAATGGCAGCCTTTATTAAAGTGTAGAGCAGCTAGCCGGCTCAGGGCAGACACACACTACAAGCCGACTGAGGGAAAAACATCTAAGATGAACTGTGGACGTCAGGGATTGGACCTAATAATAGAGATGTTTTCTGTCTGAGCTGCAAACTCAACCGTTCCCTATGCTGTTTGTGTGCAGAGTCACATTAAATACATCATCTACTTTCCATAGTAAAGCGAACACTTATAATCCCATTTAGAAATCATCATAAATCAGCTCCTTGTAGCAGCAGAATGAGGATATGGCTGTTCTCCAGGTCTTTCTATCCTCATGGTGTTTCAGTGATAAAGAGCTGACAGTGCTGCTTTTTAACCTGAGGTCAACAGGTAGGGGATTTTTAAAGAGCGTTTAAAAAATGATAGATTGGAACAGGAAAAGGCAGCTTAATGGCCCATATCACACTGCTGGAAGTGAAAGATTTACTATAATCTGGGGACCTTAAAGGTGCCCTGCCACACAAAACCATTTTTCCTTGTATTTTTTGAAATATGTTCGGTCCATAAGTGTTTGTGTTATGTAGTGAATTTGAAAATGAACCTCTACCTCCTCTGCCGGCTATTGCCACTGAACAGAATAAGTGGAGAAATCTTTCTATTCCACGTTAGAATGACTTGAAACTTGGTAACCAAGGCTTTTTTTTTCCACAAAAAATGTTACATAGTCCATGGTAGAACTTCAGATATCACCACAAAAGTAATGAAATTCATGTGGCAGGGCACGTTTTAACGTAATGTAGAAATTACTCCCAATGTCTGTGTTTCATGTGGTTTATTAGCAGAATCCCAGAATTGGATTAAATACATCATATATACTGACATACACTATAATATATACGCATATATATTATTTTAGACATAGACATATACTTTATTTTGCTCAACATTTTTTCTATCCTTATGGTCGTTTTAAAAGTCCTAACTAGATTCTCAAATAATTAGATTAGATTAAATGTGGCTTTATTGATCCCACAATGGGGAAATTCATTTGTCAAAGCAGCAAAAAAATAAAGTACAAGAAAAAATGCACATGGATAAAGATGGTGTGTGATGTGTCCTGATATTTTTGCCCCTATAGTATATGTTATTGAGCTTTTGTTTTTTAATGTGTGAAATGCTTGGAGTGACTGTTCAATCACAAGGCGTGTATTTTTAGGGCTTTTACTGTTTAATGTAATATAATAACAGACATGGACAATCAGTAATATATCAGAATTAACTTTTTAAGGACCAAAACTGCAATATTGCAACAAGCAACATAACTGACCACAACTTACCAAATCTTGTTACCATTTCTCACCAATAGATGGTGGACATGTGCCCATTCAATCCTAACACCATTTCAGGGCATGTTTCTATTCCAAGTGAAGAAGAAAATCCAGTTTAAAGGCGTGATCCTGAGTAAGTTAGTAAAGTTTATTTACTTGGCTTCTCTGCTGTTTGGATAAAAAGCTACTAAAACTTACTGCATTTTACTTTCGACTGATGTTTAAGTAGTTTATTTTAAGGATAAGATGACAAAAAAACAAAAACACAAAGAAAACGTCCATGTAAATATATTCAAAGTTCAATTTTACTAAAAGTTACGCAATCCAATATGGCCGCCGCCCTGTGATATCACATTATGTAAATTAGTACGTTTACTCCCATCATAAACTATGGGTAATACCCAATATTTTTGTAACTTACAGCATGACTTTATCTCTAAACACCTCCAATATTCAGCTTTTTGTAGTTTTTATGTCAAAATTGGATATTTTTGACAAAAATCTCCAGCACCTAAAGGGTTAATAATAACAATCCAATTAATAATATGTAAAGAGAATCATTCCTTGTCTGTGTTTTGTCAGCAATGATACACATCAGGTCAATAATTACGATGTGTGTCGGAATATTTGTATCCACATAGTTTAGTCAAAATGACTATAATAAAACTACCCAAACCTAAGAAATCTAAGGTTGGAGCTAGACAACTTGAAGGAGAAAATAAGCAAAATCACTAAATTTAGTTCAATATAAACAACTCTGGGAGCACCTTTTACACTCATTTTTAACGTTGATTTGCTGATGTGCACATTTTACCAACAGGAAATGGAACCCCCCACTCAGTATTGAAATTTGTGTGTCTGCGTGGTGCCTAAAGGGTTAACATCATGTGGTACTGTTTTAAGACTCAGTGTGTCCCATCAGCTCGGTTCTTATTCACTGAAGTTTATAAAACAAAAACCTAATATTGGAATTGAAGGTCTGGGCTGGAGAACATCCCAGCAGGTTGACTTTGCAGTTCTGTCCGAAGTCGCGGTCCGTGTCCACCAGAGAGTCCGGTCTGCCATCATGTAGTGTGAGGAGGTCCTGTAGTGTGTGTCTGGCCTTAACAGACTGCCCCTGCTGTGTGCGGCGCCCCCTTTAGGCCTGTCAGAGAAGAGCGTAGAGAAGATTGTAGCTAAGCAGGCAGCGCTAGGCTGGTCGGCTGCTCTCTGTCCAATAACTCACTGCTTTGGACCAGAGCTGGAGATGGCACTGAACACCGAGCAGGAGGAGAAGAGGCTGCTGAGGGAGCAGATCACCAACCTGGAGGTACGAACACATCCATAACACACCTGCATCTAATAACACAAATATACTATATGGACAAAAGTATGTGGACACGTTGAATTCAGGTGTTTCTTTTCTAACAGGGGTCTAGGATACAAAACAATAATGTTATAATATAGTTTCATATTGGGATAAATATCATTGCATTGGTTAGTTTGGTTTAAATTGGTATTTTTTCTTCTAAAATATCTCAGAGATGGTTTTTACTTAATTTCTCTCACCACTGATTTTGATTTTTTTTATCCATGACTGATTTGAAATGATCTTCCTCTAAATTTCTATATTTTCATGCTCTGACTTTAAATAATAATTTTCTACCACAACTAACTATCTACTTTCTTCACATCTCACTCAATTTCTAAAATATTTTTCGTGCTCTGACTGTAAACTAGAGGTAGAACGATATATCGTCTGGCCAATATATCGGGCCGATATATAGATTTTTTTCAATATTGGTCATTGGCCTAATTTTTTTTTTTTTGAAAGCTGATATTTGATCAGTAGTAGAAATGTCATAAGATATTTGATCAGGCGCCTGTGTGGGCAGCACTTGAAGTTCAGTAAATGTTAAAAGAGTACCATGTATACGTGTGTTAATAATTTATTTTGCTGCATAAAAATCTTAATTATCTGAGTGTTTCAATTGTATTTTGCAGTCAGTGTGCTTTAAAAAAAAGACATTGGCCTCAAAAATAGGCTGTGACATCAGCCATTGGCTGACCAAATTTTTAAAAAAGCATCAGCATCAGCCTTAGAAAAACCCATATCGGTTGATGTCTATTGTGAACAATAATTTTCTACCATAACTAACCATCTACTTTCTTCACATGTCACTTAGGAACAAAAATCTCCCTTTAAACTTAAAGGAAATATCGATGTTTGTAAATTATATGGACAAAAATATTGGGACACATCATGTCTACACCTGTAAGATGTCCTGTTCATGCTGATTTGAGACAAAAACATCAAGTTTAATTCATTAATTTAACTTAGTTGTGGTAGAAAATTAACAATTTAAACCAAACTAACCAAAGCAATGATATTTATCCCAATATAAAACTATATTATGACATTTGTTATCATTGTTTTGTATCCCAGACCCCTGTTAGAAAAGAAACATCCGAATTCAACGTGTCCACATACTTTTGTCCATATAGTGTACGTTACACTGCTTATGTTTTGCAGAACAAATCAGAAAAGTGGAAAATGCATAAATAGTTTACATATTTTAAATACATTTGCATAAGTACCACTAAACTCTGGCTGCAGCTAATGTTTATTTCCACTGTCTGTTAAACGTTCATGTTCATAGCCTCAGAAAATGTCCTCAGATGTGTTTGGGTCTTTTAGTTGGACATTGTACGAGCGTCTCCTGTTTATTTCTGCAGTTTCATGTTCAGCTGTTTATATTTCTGCTACTCTGCTGAAGCTCAGAGGCTGGAAAACTCTGCGACAGTATAAGGCGACCACATGTTGTGTCAGAGAGACAACACTAATTAATTCATGACAGGAACATAAACGGCAGCTGGAGCGGAGTGGTAAAATGTCAGTGTGAAGCTTGTCTCATCATGTCCTCTTAATCACATTTATGGAAACATTTTCAGACACTTAATAGCAGTGATTATCTACAGCTGAGACATGACACATAAGTAGGAGAAATCTGGAGGAGGAGTACAATGTCATCATGATTACTGCGGGATTTTACGGCTTATATAAACTCTAGTTTCCACTTTTGTCCTTATTAACCCTCTGGTGTCCCACCCAGACAGTTCCTAACCCTAACCATATGCACCAACAGCGCGTAATATGCACAGTGCTGTAGCAATGTCTAAATAATTTCCATACAGTTTGTTTTTAACTTTTTTTTATTACATTTTTTTTATTACATCAACTTGAGCCATAAACAAAAATTCCAAATACTCAGTAACTGACATATTTTTTAACCCTTTAAATGCCATGTTTGTAATGTAAATATTATATGTCCATATTTTTTGATGCTGAAACTTTTTTTTTTTTTTTGCTTTAAATGTACAACATAAAAATGTGATTATTTTTTTCATTTTTAAATTTTTTATTTTTATTTTTTGCAGCCTTGCTTATGTCAATGATTAACAGCAACACTGGTTAATATGCATTATTTTTTATGCTAGGTCAGATGTTAAATGCTAATATGTGTCATTGTGCATTTTTTACTCACTTGGTAGAATGGTGCTAGTGAAGCATTTGCGTTGTAATAAAGGGTAGTAAAGCTGGTATAACTATATTAACTATAGCTTAGCTGGAAACGTTATTTCAGTAGGACTAGTATAATCAGAAGACAAAGTTTGGCTCAGGGAGGAGTTGGTCAGTAAATGACAACATAGAACAGTATTTAAGTTTTGGTTGGTATCATGTATTGAACCCAAATATCAAACAAACACAAACAACCAACATAAATACTCAAATATTTACAACTGCAGTAATAGAGTTAAGTGCACTTGAATTCAAATTTGACACAGTTGATGACCAAAGTATAATAAAGTAACCAAGGAAGTTATTTTCCGTCGTTTACAATCTGCTGATTTTAGTCAGAATTTTAAAAATTGTGCAAAAATGAACAACTTTTGAACACTGGCCTAAAACAAATTGTGAAAAATAACATGACTTTTTATAACATGAAGTACAAAGTGCATAATACGCTCACCTGGATACCAGAAGGTTAATCATAGAATTAGTCTGGAAAAGCAAGTCATATCTGATTATTTACTTTTTTATAATTATTATAACCTTTATTTAACCAGGAAAAAAGTTCATTGAGATTAAAAATCTCTTTTTCAGGAGTGTCCTGGCCAAGACAGCAGCAGCAGAAGTTACACAAAATAGAAATCGCAGCCATACATACACATTAAAAATACACATAAAATACTATAAAAGTTAGTTCTAAAACCATATGTAAAACACCAAAATAAGAGCATACATATAAAGCACCACCAGTATTTTAAAAGGTACTTAAAGTATAACAACAACGTTCCTTCAAACGTTTACAGTCTTTAATTTAACATGTCGGTGCGTGTTATGAGCTGCAGCTGAACTGAATTATCCAGTTGAACTTTACGTTAAAGGTTCACATGCATTAAAACCTCTTTGTTTTGATCTAGTTTTGCTGAGTTTTGGTTTGTTGTTTGCCTCCAGGCGTCCAAACAGGCTGAAGTTACCAAACTGCAGGAGGAGATCTCAAAGGTAATGATCATCAGACTGCATGAAACCTGATGGGAAAGTCTGTTTGTGTGCACAGGTCTTTGGTTTTGCTGAGGTTTATTTCGCTGTAAACTGCCATGAAACAATGCTTTTCCTTTCTGTTTTTTTTTTTTTTTTTTTTTTAACTCCTGCAGCTGTCTGACAAGCTGAAGAAGAAACAGGAGAGGTAAGACACCCACATCATCGCCTTCATCTCATTTACCCTCTAATCTCTTCTGCTTAAATCAGTCACCACACAGTTTATCTGTAGAAGAGGGTCAATACTTTCCATTTATACAGACTATTAAAGGGGGATTATTTTAAGCCCCTCGTAGAGAGAGTTATTAAGTGCCAGAAACTCTCCAAAAAATTAAGAGCTTCACTATATGGACGAAAGTATGTGGACACGTTGAATTCAGGTGTTTCGTTTCTAACAGGGGTCTGGGATACAAAACAATAATGACTAATGTCAGAATACAGTTTTCTATTGGGATAAATATCATTGAATTGGTTAGTTTGGTTTAAATTGTTATCATTGCTTCCAAAATGCCTTTCTAAAATTAAAAAAAGGAAATATTGATGTTTATAAACTATATGGACATAAATATTGGGACACATCATGTCTACAGCTGTAAGATGTCCTGTTCATGCTATTTGAGATAAAAACATCAATATTTCCTTAAAGTTTAAAGGGAGATTTTTCTTTCTAAGTGAGATATGAGGAAAGTAGATGGTTAGCTGTGGTAGAAAATAATTGTTTACAGTCAGAGCCTGAAAAATATTTTAGAAATGGAGAGGAAGAATTTAAAATCCATGACAATGATTTTAGAATTTAAAAATCATTGTCATGGATAAAAAATAAAATCAATGTTGAGAGAAATTGACAAAAAAGAAAAACCATCTCTGAGGCATTTTGGAAGCAAAGATAACACATTAAGTAAGTGGTACAAAGCACTACAAACCCTGCACCTCATGTATTTTGCCCATTATAAGTAAATAAGAAAATTTTGAAAAATAAAAATTTTGACTTACCTTTCCCAAACTGTAATGACATGTACCTGATTTTAATGGTATTGTCTGATTCCACACGTGATGGAAAAACAACAGAGATACGAACAAGTGGTTCCAGGCACAACAAACCCAGCCCCTCACATGTATTACAGCTTATTTTGGTATTGAATCTATAAATCCAATTTAGTATGAATTCAACCAATAGGTTTCCTGCTAAAGTGCTAGCAAACAAACAAAGAAAACACCAAACACAACACCCCTTGCCTTCCTTTCGGAGGACTAGTAACAAAACTAAGCAATGCAATGATATTCATTTCAATATAAAACTATATTTTGACATTTGTCATTATTGTTTTGTATCCCAGACCCCTGTTAGAAAAGAAACTTTTGTCCATATAGTGTATATATCTGCATGTGTTGTAAAGAAGTTAGAGGTACGACCTGTTTTGACTCTTAATTGTTGAGCAGAATCAGCTGATTTTAATGGTATTGTCTGATTCCACACGTGATGGAAAAACAACAGAGATACGAACAAGTGGTTCCAGGCACAACAAACCCAGCCCCTCACATGTATTACAGCTTATTTTGGTATTGATCCAGCTGATCATCATGTCTATGCATGTGCTGATGTCAACATAGATATATTTCAGCCATTATAAGTAAATGGGAAAAAAAAATACTTTAAAAATTCATAAAAAATTTTTACTTTGACCTACTTTTCCCAAAATGTAATCACATCTACTCTGGGTCACTGGCAATTTATAGATCAAATTTGGTATGAATTCAACCAATAGTTTTGCTGCTAAAGTGTTAACAAACAAGCAAACAAGGAAACAAGCTGAACCAAAAACACTACCCCTTGTCTCTCCTTCGAGGGGTGGGGAAAAAAATGAATGAATCAAGAGAATTCTCTGCTGCTCTGATTGGCTTCTTCTGCATTCAACAGCAGCTGATTGGTCAGAAACTAAGTGGAAATAACTCAAACTGCAGGTCAGGACATAAGGGGAGGTGATGGTTATTTTATCCAGCAGAGAAAAGAGTCTGTGTGATAAAATAAAATATTTGTGATATTGTTAAAAAAATAATCTCCATCCAGGAGCTCCTCACATTTCACAACTGTACTGAATTAGTCGAACTTTTACAGACATATCAGATGTGAGTGCTAATAAACAGTCTGTGATGAATAAAAAGTTTCTGTTCTTTAGCTTTCAGCGTCTTCAGGCAGAGAAGGAAGCTCTGTACAATGACAGCAGGTCAGAAACTACACTTCTTCTGTTCCTGAACCAGCACTTTGTACAGACACACAGCGATTCCCATGATTCTTTAGTTCTGGTTGTTTAGCGCATCAGTAGTTGACATGCTGCGTTTTTCTCTGCAGGACAAAGATTGATGAGATCAATCAGAGGAAAGAGGAGGAGCTAAAGACTTCAAACATCCGCATCCAGAAACTACAGTCAGACCTCATGGCTTCCAATCAGGTCAGAGGCTTTTGATCACATGACCTCAGTCCCTCAGACTCAGACCTGTTTAGACCTTACATTAGAGTGTGTTTTTAGGGATCGGATCGCAAGTGAACAGCTGTTATATGGACACAATGAGATGATTATTTAGACCATGTTTACAGGTGGTCTGGACTGCATATGTGGGATGAATTAAAGGACTCCATCATTAACATCATCATATTAAAGTGTTTTAAAGCAGGGGTGTCAAACTCATTTTTATTCAGGTTCTACATTCAGCCCAATGTGATCTCAAGTGGGCCGGACCAGTAAAACACTAACCTATAAATAATAATCCAATTTTCTCTCTTGGTTTTAGTGTGAAAGTTAAATTACATCATATAAATGTGAATAACCTGAACGACCATGTACACCCTGATATATCTTTAAAAAAAATAAGTGCAATTTCAACAGTTTTATGTCTCAGCTTATAATTAACACAATTTACAGATAACAGTTGATCTACAAATGCAGAAAAATGTTTATTAAGAGGCAGAATATTATTAAGATTGCACTTATTTTTCTTAAGACATTTCAGGTATGATATGATCAAATTAAGCAATAACAAGAACAAAACATGCACAAAATGATTCTGATTCTGATTTGAATTGATGAAGCACTTTGTGACTCTGTCTGTGAAAAGTGCTCTATAAATAAAATTTACTTTACTTTACAAAAATGAACAAAAATTTGAGAAATATTAAAAAAGTTGAAGTTAAAACTGCACTTCTCTTGAGACATTTCAGGCTGTTCATATTTTTTCAGGTTATTTACATTTTATCGTGACAGGATAGCTTGAAATGCAGACGTTTCCATAATGTAATTTAACTTTTTTCATATTAAACAGAAGAGAAAGTTTGGAGTTGTCCTTAATAATAGGTTATTATTTTACTTAATATCACATTGAGTTGTATGTGGCCTCTTAACACTCTTGACTGTTAATATTTTCAGTGTAATTTTTCACTTCTGAAATCCATCCTGCAGACCGGATTGGACCATTTGGCGGCCTGGTTTTGGCCCGTGGACCTTCTGTTTTACACCCCTGATTTAAGGGAATCTAAACTTGTCATAAAGCACGCTTAAATATGTTACAAGTGCTCATAGATGTGTTTCTGCTCGAATACTAAGTGAAAAAAGGGAATTCTGGCCCTTACGTAATCCATCTGAAATTCATGAACATGTTTTTTTGTGTGATTTCCTGCTTTAGCCACAGATTTCAAGTGTAACTGTTTACGTGTTCTGTTTTGTTGTTGGTGTCTGTGTTAAACTGTGTGTTGCTTTTCAGGTGACAGCTGAGTTTAGAGAGCAGCTACAGAGCAAAGAGAAGGAGCATGAACTGGCTCTGCACACCCTAAAAGACCAGGTAACGCGTTCTTTCTCGGTACAGTCGAGCACGAAAAACACATGACATATCAGTTAATGTCGACTTGGAGAGTATGAATGGGGAGGTGAAGTTACACTGACACCTGAAGGTAACGCACTTATACAGCCAACGTGGGGGAAATAAATCTGCACCAAAGTGTGGTGATTTTTTTTATTTTTTTTTTCCCGTTCTAAGGATTTTGTATCAAGAAAAACACCTTCTAGTTTCCTCTGGTGGTGGATTATCCTTCTGCTCTCTGTTTCTGACCTGCCTTGTCCTTCTCTTCTTTCTGGTTTCTGTTTGTTTTCTTCGATTTGGGTTCTTATTTCTTCATGTGGTTCTGTTTTTCCTTCTTATTTTTTCTCTCTGCTCCCTTCCTTTTGCGTTCTTTGTTGTCTCTCTGCCGCCCCCTGCCTGTGGTGCTTTGGTACTGCAGGTAGCCAATCAGAGTGCGGTCAGTCAGGAGCAGGTGGACAACATACTGCAGGAGAACGATGCTCTGAGGACTAACCTAGCTGCTCTAGAACAGGTAAAAAAAAAACCCCAACCGAACAGTATTTAGAAAGTTAACACCAAACTGTGTCTGTAAAACATGTCATATCTGGAAAAGAGTTCATATAATGCTAACACTTCATCATCACTGAGGACTAACATAGATTCTCTAGAACAGAACAAACCAGTCCAATGTTATTTGGAGCTCCAGAACCGTGCCCTTAAATCATGCTGTACAGAGACCGCTTTGAATTAGATCTGAAGTCCAGTGGTTCTCAGTTTCATCTACATGACTGCTTTTTGGGCAAGATGTCTGTATTTTCTACAAAAACCATTGACAAACATTTCTCCCCATTATTGAACCTCATACCTTTGCACATTTTAATGTTTTTCCTGAGCTGTATCAGTAGAACAATACACCAAACCCATGACATTTCATCATTTCTCAGTTGACATTCTCTTAAACATGTGATATAATGTGCATTTCTTGGGATCATTACATCAAACCCTTAACACTTCATCATCTCTATTTGTTTATTTAGATTGTCTAGAACCTGATAAGAACCCTACATTAACTTTAAGTGGCATGTAGGTCAGAGAGAAATATAAAAACTGTGAAATGAGTGGTATGAATCATTGCACACCTCTGTAGAACACATGGTTTCTGTAGATTTTCACGTGCAAACATATTAAGCACCGGTTCTCAACTGGTTTGGATTTGGATCTCACTATCACCCCTCAATGACAAACTGCAGCCCATGTTGATAAAAGTTAAACTTATTATTTTTTTTGTTTTGACACTTAGTTTTTATAACTTATTTATCATTCTGTCATACAGAACATAACAAACAACAATCAGCAACAGATAAGAGTCACAATCTAATAGTAATGATAATTTAGGTCACAGTTACAAAATAGTAATCGAGTTACCTAATTAATTACATTTTTAGACACGTTCACGTTTGACTGCAGCACTTGTGTTTTTTTTTTAAATTTATTTATTTAGTTCACGGTTGTGCATTTCATCAGTAAATATTCAATAATCATCAAGTAAATAAACATGTACACACCCATGCTCGAAAAGGAGCAGGATGAAGAAAATCTTATATTTCCTGCCCCCTTCTAAATAATAATAACCTTAATGGTTAGGCATACACAACTAGCTATAAAATCATACTGTATAAAGTCAGACAAACCAACTAACTACATCCAAAGATAGTACCAAATGAATACAAAACCAAGTGCAAAACTACATATCCAGAAAGTACAAAACATAGGTAAACATAAACCTGATGAAATGATGCAAAAACATTTTACCAGTCTAAAGCAAGTAAATAAATGTCACAAAATACAAAACAAATACGAAGCCAAATGTAAAACTTATAACTGTTCATATAATCTCGTTTTGCATGAGTTAATTGTTTTTAGTCATGGTAAAAGAACTAAATAAATCAGATGAACAAGTATGCATGCAAGACATCAGAGTATTGGGGAGAAGTCCAGGTGTGTTTATTTAATTTCCTATAATCAGATTATTGCTGTTATCTGATAAACATGTCAGATTATGCTGTTAACATGATCACTGGAATAATCGAATAACTCCACAAATCAGAGAAGGATCAGATTTATAGTGTGCATGTAAATGGGCTCACTGTGAGTAGGACACACAAAGGGCCTATTTTTTATTACCTACACATTGGTTCTAACAGGAGTTCAGCATGAAAGTGGGTTATGGGAACATGGAGACTTTGCACCAGAGCAAGTGTGCATAATTAGCCTACTGTGCAAAAATTCACACGCTGATTTTCTGCATTTCTGCGGTTTTGCATCACACTGATGTGTGACTAAGACTGTGTCTAAGAATTTTAAACCACAACAAATGTTCTTCTAAAGGAAAGTTCCCCTAGAATATGTAATCTAAGTAACATAACTGCCTTTGAACACCCTAATATAGAACTGTGATACTTAGATAGCACTAACCTACGGTAGCAGCTTCAGTCTAGGAAATTATCTGGGAGATCATCTATGAGGCTAGTGGTGTTCTGACCTAATATGTAATAAACCTGTATATCACTGAGCCTGTTTACATGACCATAAAAATAACATAACTGGGACTAAACAGGGAATTGTTATAATGTTATTGTGCTTCTTTCAGAGTTTGTACATACTTAGTGATGGTAGACTTCCTGTTGTCTTCCGTTCTTGTTTGACTACATAACTTCTGTTTTTTATGATTTTAATTGTGTTCACACATGCACAGTTGTAAAAGAAGGAAACAAGTGGTGCCAGGCACAACAAACCCCGCCCCTTCCATGTATTTTGCCCATTATAAGTAAATGGGAAGATATTAACCCTTTCATGCACGAATTATGAGAACCTTAATCAAGATTTTTTTTCCTGAGTGTTTTTATTCCTCTTTAGGCATTAAAAAAACAATGTGATTGAATTTTTTTTTTTTTTTTTTTTTTTTTTTTTATGAACCTATTTTTCATGGAGTTACAAAAATGTCCACTCAGGTGGGCACCATGCGTTTAATTTTTGAAGCAAAGAAACATGTATTTACTGACATACTGTGTGAAAACTAGGAAGTAAATGTTTTTTTTTTAATGTTGCTAATCTGATGTTTTCTCACATTTTAATATACTGTAGTAGTAGTTATTACTCACTCAAATAATGTGCAAAAAACAACAAAACACAGCAACGTAAAAAAAAAACAAAAACAAAACAAAACCTGTTAATTACAGTCTAATAAAAATTAGCAATTGATTTACACTCAAATATGTTGCTCCAGATCAGGTTTATCAAGAGCAGGAATGTTACAGTAATGGTATGAATTGCAGTGTATTATGGGATGGTGCATAAGTATCCACTGTGTTGGTTGATATGCAAGAAAAACAACAAAATCCATAAATATACAAGAGACCAGCTGTAGAATAACTGTCCATTGTAGTGACCACTGTGCATGAAAGGGTTAAAAAAAAAAAATCATAAAAAAATTGAACTTTGACCTACTTTTCCCAAAATGTAATGGCATCTTTTCTGGGTCACTGGTAATCTATAAACCCAGTTTGGTATGAATTCAACCAATAGTTTTGCTGCTAAAGTGTTAAGAAATGAAGAAACAAACAAACTGACCCAAAAACAATACCCCTTGTCTCCCCTTCAGGGGGCGGGGTAATAAATCAGATTAACCTGTATACATGCATGAACACATCAGAGTATTTGGGAGGAATCCAGGTGTGTTAATCTGATTTCTCATAATCAGATTATTGCTGGTATCTGATAAAACATATCAGAATTTGCTGTTTACATGATCACTAGAATAATCTGATAACTCCCGAAATCAGATAATGATCATAGTATTAGTGTGCCTGTAAATAGGCTCATTGATCAGAACCAGAACCACTATTTTAATTATCCTAACCCAAATCTAAAAGTAGATGAACCTATCCTGATAGAACTTAAACCATGGAATATTCCAATAGGGACCTTAGCTACAATCCACTGCACGTGTACTTAATGTCAGGCTTTATTTAACTCATTTTACAGGAGAACAGTATTCTGAGGACAAACCTGTGTGCACTGGAACAGGTAAATACATGTCAGCCTGTAGGTAGAGCCTGAAATTTACCGTGATTTTTTTCTGTAGAAGTTATTGAAATCACTTGAACCTTCCCATAAAGTAGCTGAACACATGTAGATGCACCTACATTTATCACTGTGGTAGAACCCTAATTTACCTGCCTTTACCGGTAGTAGTACTCTTGTAGTTACATCTGATGGTTCCCTATAAATCACATCTGCAGTTTAGAAAACTGATGATTGACCATGAGAACTGTGAGCCTGAACCCCCATAAAGAACCTCCACAGTAGATACTTCCTTCACTTCATGTAGAAGCCTCTTTAGACCCATGTGTACCATCTCCATCTCCTCTACTTTGTCCTTCATTACATGTCTGTCATCTTACTGCTTTATTCTTCCATGCTCTACCATTTTCTGATGCGTTCTACTTTGGCTCATATCGTCTCTGTGGCACCATGTCGCATCTCTGTAACCACCTGTTAACTTGTAGATCTGCGTATAATGATACCAACATGTGCTATTGAGAAGATGATCCTTTCCATTTGTGAATTGGAAATTGTGAGTGTGTTGTGTCGTAGTGAAATGAAAAATGGCTGATGCACAATTTATTGTGACCTGCTACTGTGGTAAAATAGTTTTTTTTAATTCATCTGCTACAGTATTTTTTTTTTTTTTTGTGCAAATTGTGTATACTGTAAATATATGGAATCAGAATCAGAATACTTTATTAAT
Organism: Sphaeramia orbicularis; assembly: GCF_902148855.1. NCBI lineage: Eukaryota > Metazoa > Chordata > Actinopteri > Kurtiformes > Apogonidae > Sphaeramia > Sphaeramia orbicularis. The sequence goes on from NC_043963.1 coordinate 8,879,548, forward strand.
TCCAGGGGGAAAATTTTGTTTGTTACAGTTGCTTCATTCAAGAATAGTAGAAAGTAGTAGGAAAGAAATTATCAATACAACAAAAAGACAAAAAGAAACACATGTATACATATATATTAAGCTCTAAATGTACAAACATAAATAGCTTTGAACATACATATATATCAAATATATATATTAAAACATTCTATTAAACACAGCAATTTGTACGATATGTACTAGACAAATATATCTTCAATATGGTAATAATGGATTAGGTTTAGGTTAGTTTATTTCAGACACAGGCATAATACAAAACATATGAAACAAAAATGATAATAATAATAAACAATACACAAATAATAATAATGATAAACAATACACAAAAAATCTAATAATAGAAAAAATTAGAAAAAAAAAAAAAAAATAGAAAAAATATTAGATTTCTATAGTGCTTTTCAAGGCACCCAAAGCACTTTATATTATTGATTCATTATTCATTCACTCTCATATTCACTTATAATATAGTGGTAAACTACATTTGTAGGAATTTGTCGGAAGCGTGGCTGCCAGTTTGCACTGACCACCACTGAACATTCATAGGCATTCATACATCAGTGTGAGTGACACTGGAGGCAAGGTGGACGAAGTGTCTTGCCCAAGGACACAACGACACATGACTGGGACAGAGCAGGATTCAAACTGCCAACCCTTCAGTTACCGGACTGTTGTTATTGCCCTGCCTCCTGAGCCATGGCCGCCCCTTTTTAAAAAACATATACATAAATATGCGTGCAAAAATTGTGGTGTTATTAAAATTATGTGGTTATACAGTAAAAGTAAAGTAAAGAAATCATCAGCTAACAGCAGCAGAACGTTAATAAAAGCATCGTTTATTTATTGTGATGAATCCAGGAAGTTCTAAGGTTATTTTCATCTCTGCAGCTCGTGTATGTAAAAGTTTTCCATAAATTTTTCCAGTGAAAAATATGACATGAAGGAGCATTCATGTGCAGTTTTTGAGTTCGTAACTAGTATTTACCATAATTTCCATAGCACATGAAGGCGGGATAAGTGCAGGTGTGGTTTATTGTGTGTGAAGCTCAGCTCTGATTGGCTGATGTTAAAACGCTCAGATCCAGACGGTGAAGACGCAGGAGATGAATCTGCTGCGCGAACAGCAGGAGGCGCTGTCGGCCGAACTGCAGCAGAGACGAACCGAACAGGAGGGTCTGTTGGCCCAGAGAGACGACCTGGACTCCCAGCTGCAGGTACCAACACAAACACTATTTAATAAAGTGTTCCAAAAATTTCAGCTTCACATTCTGCCTGACACACACTATGTGGACAAAAGTATGTGGATACATTAAATTCAGGTGTTTCTTTTCTAACAGGGGTCTGGGATACAAAACAGTAATGACTAATGTCAGAATATAGTTTTGTATTGGGATAAATATCATTGTATTGGCTAGTTTGGTTTAAATTGGTATCTTTGCTTCCAAAATAATTCAGAGATGGTTTTTACTTAAGTTCTCTCTAATCCATGACTGTTTTTTTAAAATGTTCTACCTCCAAATTTCTAATATATTTTTAGTGCTCTGACTGTAAATAATAATTTTTTTTACCATAACTAACCATCTACTTTCTTCACATCTCACTTTGGAAGAAAAATCTCCCATTTAACTTTAAGGAAATATTGATGTTTATAAACTATATGGACAAAAGTATTGGGACACATCATGGCTACAGCTGTAAGATGTCCTGTTCATGCTTATTTTAGGTAAAAACGTCAATGAAATAAAGTAAAATTAACAGTAATTATTATTAATTAAAATTTGTAAAAATTTAGTGTTCATAAATGTCAGTTTCCTTGCTATGATTTTTCATATTCATTTTTGCTGGAGTTTTTGGTTTAGATTCTTGTTGTTCTCAGACCAATTGCACACACAGACTTAACCTCTTGCTTTTTACATGAATATATATACAGCAGTGTTTTTGAAGCCAAGGGAAGCTATTAAAGCATTTAATGTTAATAACTTGGTTGGAATCAAGTAAGCAGATCCATATTTTAAGAAATGATCAGGTTTCACTTACTGTTGTCCCACCCTCCCTTTTTTTTTACTTAGTTCATCAGAGGATTTGAAGCATAATGTTGCAGTTGTCCTAGAGTTGGTCGTTGAAATTGTATGGACCATAGCTAAAGTCTCATGACATGTTCCCTGTTTTAATCTATTATGTTTACAGTTCAGTTTAACATGGTGTATTTTATTTACTGTTCCAAGATATTCGAAGCTGTAAAACCACTAGTGCAGTTGGTTTTTTGAAAATAAAAGCAGGAAAGAAGAAATCTCCAAATTTTTAAATCTATTTCTAAATATCTATTTCTACATATCCAACTCGCACAAATTTTCCACTGAAGTTGAAATGTTTTAGACTCATGTGGACCCAGTTTATGCTTCTTGGTTAAGGTTTCCGACTAATTGTCATTTTATAATGTATTTTTACACAGTGGATATTAGATAAAATTAGCAGAAGACAGAATGCAGTGTCTCTGTCATGATAAATCCACTGATGAGTATGAGCTTTGCAGTTGGAACTTGACTGTAAAATGCAGTAATTGATGTTTTTATTGATGTTTAATTATTCACCTGTTAAACCAGATCATCCTGTTCGCTCCGTGACATTTGTGTTTATAAATATATTTTCACTTTCTGTTCTGTAGGAGTCCAATTTTGCCAACAGGAAGTTGTTGGAGCAGTTAACAGAAGAAGGACATGAGAAGGAAAAACTGTTGAGAGAGTTGGATGAAGCCAAGAAGGTACACATGCATAAACATTAACACGATAAATATGAAATATGTGTATGTACACATGAACATAAGCATGTCTAATCTGTGTGTGAGCAGACGGCAGAGAAGAGGAAGTCCATGTTGGATGATATGGCTATGCAGCTGAACCAGGAGAAGTCCGACCACAAGGAGGCGCTGTCTGACCTGAAACTGCAGCACGAGAAGGAGGTGATGCCTTAGAGACTTACCGACTGTCAGCCAGCTTCACACTTTTACGATGTTTGTTTTAGTTGTAATATTTTACCCTGTTTTCTCCCTAAATGTCATCCTCCTTTTCTTTTTTCTCTGTCAGGTTCTGGCGGTGAGGGCTCGATATGAGAAGGAGCTCAGAGGACTCCATGAAGACAAGAATCGTTCTGAGGAGGAGATCCGACAGCAACTCCGAGATGAAAAGGTGAGGAAGAGGATGAAGAAGAAGAAAAGGATGAGGAAGAAGAGGAGGAGTAGGGGAAAAAAGAGCAAGAGGAGGAGGAGGAAGAGGAGGAGTAGGAGGAAGAAAAAGAGGAAGAAGGAGAGGAGGAAGATGAGGAAGATGAGGAGGAAGAAAAAGAGGAAAAGGAGGAGGAAGAAGAGGAGGAGTAGGAGGAAAAAGGAGAGGAGGAGGAAAAGGAGGAATAGGAGGAAGAAGAACAGGAAGAGGAGGAGTAGGAGGAAGGAGAGGAGGAGGAGGAATAGGAGGAAGAAGGAGAGGAGGGGGAAGAGGAGGAGTAGGAGGATGAAGGAAAGGAGGAGGAAGAGGAGGAGCAGGAGGAAGAAGAGGAGTAGGAGGATGAAGGAGAGGTGGAGGAAGAGGAGGAGTAGGAGGAAGAAGGAGAGGAGGAGTAGGAGAAAAAGAGCAAGAGGAGGAGTAGGAAGAAGAAGAAGAGGAAGAGGAGGAGTAGGAGGAAGGAGAGGAGGAGGAGGAGGATGAAGGAGAGGAGGAAGAGGAGGAGGAGGAAGAAAAAGAGGAAGAGGAGGAGGAGGAAGAAGGAGAGGAGGAAGAGGAGGAGGATGAAAAAGAGCAAGAGGAGGAGTAGGAGGGAGAACAGGAGTAGGAGGAGGAAAAAAAGCAAGAGGAGGAGTAGGAGGAAGAGGGAGAGGAGGAAGAGGAGGAGCAGTAGGAGGAAAAAGTAAGAGGAGGAGTAGGAGGAAGAAGGAGAGGAGGAAGAGGAGGAGGAGTAGGAGGAAAAAGAGCAAGAGGAGTAGGAGGAAGAAGGAGAGGAGGAAGAGGAGTAGGAGGAGGAAAAAAAAGAGGAAGAGGAGGAGTAGGACGAAGAACAGGAGGAGGAGGAAGAGGAAGAAGGAGAAGCGAAGGAGGAAAAAAAAGAGGAAGAGGAGGAGTAGGAGGAGGAAGAGGAGTAGGAGGAAGAACAGGAGGAGGAGGAAGAGGAAGAAGGAGAAGCGAAGGAGGAAGAGGAAAAAGAGAAAGAGGAGGAGGAGGAGGACACTGAGGCTGTGCTGTGTTTGTACTCATTGTCGTGTGTGTGTGTGTGTGTGTGTGTGTGTGTGTGTGTGTGTGTGTGTGTGTGTGTGTTTTCAGGCTCGGACCAAAGAACTGGAGGGTCTCCAGCAGCGAGTGGAGGAGCTGCAGACTCAGGTCCAGTCCATGGAGGGAACTAAAGGATGGTTTGAGAGACGACTGAAGGAGGCTGAGGTCTGTCTGCTGCGTCTGATGGGACCTTTATTAGATTATTAGGGTTAATTATTTAACCTTGTACCTGTGTGAAAACACCTATGATCGGCCAAAATCTCCCATCATGGAATCATCAGGGGTGCTTGAATTTCAATGTTGTGTTTTCAAGGTTTGAAAAGTGCTTGAATTTGACCTTGAAAAATGTGTATAAACCCTGAATCGTAGAATTTCTACAACCTGTAAACACAGCCCAGAGAACGTGCAGGAGTCTTGTTTTCCTCTCGGACAGCATTAGTAATTAACGGAATTTTCTCCCATTTGTGCCAAAAAAATCATGCACTGAAGCTTTAAAGGGCTCATATTTCTCTAAACCTACTTTTCTTAGTCTGTGGTTAATTTATTTGTGTATTTGGACCCTAATAGTTCATACAGTTTGAATTTGAACCCTCCAGGTGCTGCAAAACTATCTTTAGATTCAAAAATTGAGTGGATTTCTACAACCTGTTTTAATTCCTGCTTAATTTGTTACGTTTTATAACTAGTTACGTCACGACATTTGCACATATAAGGTCAAGACTTCCGACGAACATTTCTCCGAGTACGACATAATTTTTTATCAGCAGCAGCGGTTGCAGTAAAAACTGAAAATATGTCCAAACTTGGAGCCCGTTACCTAAAATGTTCAGTTGTTGGTTGAACGAGACAGAGCAGCACAGCCGACAACCTGGAGGGGGCGGGGCCTGAAGTGGGTCATTTACATTTAAAGGGCCAGCGCTCAAAATGACCTTTCTGGTGTCATTACTCAGAAATAGGGTTGAAGATGGACCTGTGGAGTTGAATTAATGACGAATTCAGACCCGAGCAGAGCATTTACAGTTTATGTAGACCACAGGGAAATGTTTGAAAATGAAGAATTCCATTTAAAAAACAAAATATCACTGCTTTAAAACAAAATAGGCAAGTTCTCAGACTCTCCAGTGGTAGGACACATGAATATTTCTCTGTGTAAAACTTTTTTTCTGTTGCTGTGTCCCTGTGAACCTGAGGTCATGTGATCAGACGAACCTACTGCAGACTGAACCTTCTTTTTTGTGTTTGTTTGTGCAGGAGAACATAGAGAAGAAAACTCTTGAACATCAGGAGGAGATCGATCGGCTGCAGAAGGAACACACACTTCAGCTGGAGGTACACACACACACACACACACACACACACACACACACACCGTTTTTTGTAAATACAGAGACGTGGGTGTTTGTTTAGAGATGCAGTCTGTGTAGGTGTGTGCGTTGCATGTCTTTGTACGCTGAAAGGAGTCCAGCTCTAATTGAATGCGTGTTTCTAATTAAAGCGTAGCCGTCTCCATGGTAACGCCGAGGGGTTAAATCGTGTTAACAGCAGATCAGAGTGGAGGAGGCTCATGTGAACACCGGCAGTCTGTTTCAGAGACTCCCAATCTGTCAGCGCCTCGTTTTTTGTGTCATGTTTGGCGTTTCTGTCACTGTTGTTTATCGCAGAGAACACTCACTTTGGTTTGGACCATTCCTGTTAACGGTCGGTGTTTTAAATGTCAAGGATCCCCGAATCAGTAACACACATGCAGAACTGTGTAAAAGTCTTATTCTGCCTTTATCTTTGTTGTTTCTTCAGGGTTGAAATCATCATACGTATTTATTTCTTATTCGCTTTTCTTCAGATGCAACAAGAAAATACAGGAAATATATGAACAGCCTTAAAATACACACAAAAAATGGAACTAAATGTATTGTAAAGGTTAAAATCAAACTCATTTTAGTTCAGGGGCCACATTAAGCCAAATTTGATCTGAAGTGGGCCTGACCTGTGAAATAATAATATAATAATATGTAAATAATGTCAACTCTAAACTTTCCTCTGTGTTTTAGAGGGAAAAAAGTAAAATTATACAATGAAAATGTTTACATCTACCAACTATCCTTTAAAACAATGTGAATAACATGAACAAACTGAAATTTCTTAAGAAAACTAAGTGCAATTTTAACAATATTATGTCTCACTTTATCATTTACACATGTAAATTACAACTTACAGATCACAGTAGATCTACAAATACACAAAACATTTAATAACATGCAGAATATTGGTAAAATTGCACTGCAGACATTTCAAAATGTTCGTATTTGTTCAGGTTATTCGCGTTTTTGTGAAATGATAGTTTGTTTTAGTGAAAATACAGTAAAATGATGTGAAAATTTTTACATTTACAAAGAGAAAAATTTGGAGTTGTGAGTATTTATAGGTTATTATGATAGTATTTTACTGATCTGACCCACTTGAGATTAACAACATGAATGACCTGAAATGTATGAAGAAAAATAAGTGCAATTTTAAGAATATTCTGTCAGTTTTTTATTTATACATGTGCGTTACAACTTACAGATCACACTGGATCTACAAATACACAAAAGATTAAGTAATTTGGAGAAATTTGAGAAACATTAACACAATGAAGAGAAAAAAATAACAAAAACAGCAGCAAATATGAACAAAATAAAGAATAGGAAGAGGAAAACCTGCACAAGAATAAACAAAAAATTGAGAAACATGAACAGAATGAACAGAAAAAGGCAAAAAAACAAAAAACCTAAAAGAAATCTACAAGTACACAAAACATTTAATAACAGGCCAAATATTGGTCAAATTACACATACTTCTCTTAAGACATTTCAGGTTGTTCATATTTGTTCACGTAAACACACAAAATATTTAGTAATTTTGAGAAATTTGAGAAACACTAACACAATAAAGACAAAAAAAACCCCAAACAAAAACAACAAATATGAAGAAAATAAAGAATAGAAAGAGGAAAACCTGCACAAAAATGGACAAAAAATTGAGAAACATGAACAAAATGAACAGAAAGAGGCAAAAAAAAAGCCAAAAAATCTACAAAGGCACAAAGCATTTAATAACAGGTGAAATATTGTTAAAATTACACTTACTTCTCTTAAGACATTTCAAGTTGTTTATATTTGTTCACATTCACATTTTTGTTAAGGGATAGTTTGTAAATGTAAACATTTCCATGTTATTTGACTTTTTTACACTAAAACAAAGAGAAAAATATTTATAGATTATTATGATAGCATTTTCCTGGTCTGACACACTTGACATCATATTGTTCTGTATGTGGAACCTGAATTGAAATGATTTTGACATCACTGATTGTTAATATCTTCAGTATAATTTTTATATTTCACAAATTCTTCCCAAGGGCCTGGTTTGGACCCTTTTATGGGCCGGTTTTAGCCCTAGGGCCGTATGTTTGACACCTGTGTTTTAAAGTTTACTTAGCTCTCGGCAGGAGTCTGGACATCGGAGCTGTCTCTCTGTGAAATCTGATGACAAAGTATCCCTGAAATGAAGCCGTTAAAGATCCCTCCTGGACTTTGACGAACACTTAGAGTCGTAGTTACTGACAGTCTGATGGACGTTAAACTCTCCTAAACATTAAACACATTTCAATCAGTTATAAGGAGACGATTATCACAATAAAGCACATTTTCTGTCAGTTCAGTGAAGGAGTCGTTCATCAAATGACCACATGGAGAGGCCTAATCCATTCCTAAGAACAGGGGGTCAAACATAAGGCCCGTGGGCCACTAAGTGTTCCAATCAAGGATGTTCAGGGGCCAAATACAAGTCAGTGTGTTATCAAGGAAAATTATAACCGATAAATAATAACAGCTCCAGATTTTCCTCTTGGTTTAATGTGAAAAAAGTAAAATTATGTGATGAAAATAGTAACATTTAGAAGTTATCTTGTCACGGTAAAATGGGAATAACATCAAGAAATATAAACAATGTGAAATGTCTGAAGAGAATTGCAATTTTAACTTCATTTTGTTAATGTTTTGCAAGTTTTGTTCATTTTTCTGTATGTTTTGTTCTTATTGTTGCTGATTTTTTTTTCATATTTTTTGGCTTTTTATTTGGTTTTTTGCCTCTTTCTGTTCATTTTGTTCATGTTTCTAAATTTTTTGTTCATTTTTGTACAGGTTTTCCTCTGCCTATGCTTTGTTTTGTTCATATTTTTTTTTCTCTTTATTGTGTTAATATTTCTCAAACTTCTCAAAATTACTAAATATTTTGTGTATTTGTTGATCCACTGTGATCTTTAAGTTGTAATGTACATGTGTAAATGATAAACTGACTGATAATATTGTTAAAATTGCAATTATTTTCCTTAAGAATTTCAGGTTGTTCATGTTTTTCACATTTTTCTTAAGGATTGTTTGTAGATGTAAACATTTCATAATGTCATTTCACTTCTTTCACTCTTAAACATGGAGTAAAGTTTGGAGTTTACATTATTTATGGGTTATTTTTCTGTTTTTATTCAATTTTATTTTATTGGTCACATTGAGCTGGATGTGGTCCCAGAACTAAAATAACTTTGACACCGCTGCTGTAAACCTTTCCTAATGCGATACTTCGAGTCCACGTCATGGAAACTGTGTGTTAACTCACCATCCTCAGGTTAATTCTATCTGAAGTTTTTTTTTTTAATAGGATGCCTTCGTCTGCATTTAGACACTCAATCAGGAAACAACATGTGATGGGTGAAACTCAAACTCACCCCCCTCGGCGTACCTGCAGACCACCTGACCTCCCTGCTAATTAGACCTCCTCCATCATTAATTAACTTTTCCTATTAAGTTCCCCCGTTCTGCTTGTAGTACCGCGCCGTTATCAGCAGATAACGCGCACATACACTAATCAATGAAGACATTCTCACAGGAAACGGTTTCTCCCTGAAGGGCCTCGCAGTCAGTCGGCTAATCTGATTGGCTGAGAGGACTCCGTACATGCTTCCTGATATCTCTCATGATGCACGGAGAGTTATTGATTTTGTTTTTTTATGTTTTGGTCGGTTATCAGACTGGCCCCACTGAGGCTTTGTTGAGTTAACAGCATTTACAGAATTTGGTGCATTAACCCTTTCATGCGTGAATTATAAGAACCTTAGTCAATATTTTTTTCTTGAGTGTTTTTATTCCTCTTTAGGCATGAAAAAAAAAACAATACAAATGAAATTTTTTTATGAACCTATTTTTCATGGAGTCACAAAAATGTCCACTCAGCTGGACACCATATGTTATATTTTTGAAGCAAAGAAACATGTATTTAAAACTCATCATCAGAAAGTGATAAACTGTGTGAAAACTATGAAATAAAAACATTTTTAATGCCGCTAATTGCTAAATTGCTAATGTTTTCTCAAATTTTCTCATACTCTAATATTAGTTATTACTCATTTCATGGAGATAAAATCCTCCTGAGAGCCAGGAAATTGACGGTTTTAGCTGGTTTACATGATTGGAAACTGTATAATGTAACAGTTTTTTCAGATACATTTTTAAAATAATTTTTATTTATTGATTGATTTTTAAGAGAATGTCCTTTGTAATGCACAGCATTTTTGAAGTAAAACTCTCAAACTTTTGTCCCCTACAGAGGACTAAATGCATTGCTGGGTCTCAGGAGGACATGCAAAAAAAAAAACCCAAACCTTTTTGTTTCAGAAAACTGTTAATTAACAAATAACAATTAGCAACTGATTTACACTAAAACATGTTACTGCAGATCAGGTTTATCAAGAACAGCAAAGTTACAGTAATTGTATGAATGTCAGTGTTTGTGATGATGCATAAGTGTCCACTGTGTTGGCTGATATGGAACTAAAACAACAAAACCCATGAATATACAAGAGAACAGCTGTGGAATAACTGTCCACATTAGTGACCACTATGCATGAAAGGGTTAATGAATATTCCTGAACACATATTACATATGAGATGAAAGACTTGTATTAGTAGTAGTAGTTTATTTGGTCATTATTTACTTTAAACAACAAACAAAAAATAACATATCCACTGTTCCATATACAATGCGACCGAAAGGGTTTTGGCCGAAGTTGAGACTTATTTTGCCCAACCCTATTTACAATTAACACAATGTTTGCACATGAAAACAAACAAAAAAATTTCAATGTAATCATTCCTGAATATATAACAGATGAGAATACATATTTAATTTAATTCAGATAAATCTTGTCCTTATCTCAACTACCAGTATTATTCTTGGTCTTTTAACCCTTTCATGCATAGTGGTCACTACAGCGGACAGTTATTCTACAGCTGTTCTCTTGTATATTCATGGATTTTGTTCTTTTACTTCCACATCAACCAACACAGTGAACGCTTATGCATCATCCCATACACTGCAATTCATACCATTACTGTAACTTTCCTGTTCTTGATCAACCTGATCTGCAGTAACATATTTGAGTGTAAATCAATTAGACTGTAACGAACAGTTTCTTTTAAAACAGAAAGTTTTTTGTTTTTTTTTTGCATATTATCTGAGTGAGTAATAGCTAGTATTATAGTTTAGTAAAATGTGAGAAAACATCAGATTAGCAGCATTAAAAAAAATTATTTCATAGTTTTCTCACAGTATGACAGTAAATACATGTTTCTTTGCTTCAAAAATTAAGCAAATGGTGTCCAGCTGAGTGGACATTTTTGTAACTCCATGAAAAATAGGTTCATAAAAATATTTCAATCACTTTTTTTTCATGCCTAAATAGGAATAAAAACACTCAGGAAAAAAAAAAAAAATCTTGATTAAGGCTCTGATAATTCATGCATGAAAGGGGTAAACAAGTATTTTCTTTAGTCAATCCTGAGCTCTATATTTTTGAGTAATAGTTAATTGGTACATCTTTTTAAAAGTTTCAATTATTTTAGACTGTTTGAATCGATTTTCCAGGCCATTCCAAAGATTAACCCCTCTAACAGAAATACATCTACTTTTTTTATTTGTTCTTGCCTTAGCTTTTTTAAAAATGCTGGTTCCTCTGAGGCTACACTGACTTTTCCTACATTCAAACATCTCCTGGATGTAAAGAGGGAGAAGATTATTGTGTGCCTTGTACATCACTACCACTGTTTTAAGGTCAACAAGATCATGTATTTTCAGTAAGTTAAACTCTGTAAAAATAGAGTTTGTTGATACATAAAAATAGTAGTAATAGTAATAATTCTTACTGCCTTTTTTTGAAGTAAAAAGATAGGATGAATATTTGAATAGTAGTAGTTCCCCCATATTTCTGCACCATAATTTAGGTATGGAAGAAAGGTATTCAATAATAATATAATAATAATAAACTTTATTTGTATAGCACCTTTCATACAGAAATTGTAGCCCAAAGTGCTTCACATTGATTGAAAAAAATACAATATTAAAATACATTTAGATTTGATTAGAAATACAATAAAATAAAAATAAATATAAAAACAGCGCACATTAAAATATTTGATTATGCATAGAATTTTTGAAGTGCAAGAAATGAGATGAAATGTGAGAGAAATACAATAAAAGCAGCGCACATTAAAATATTTGATTATACATAGAATTTTTGAAGTGCAAGAAATAAGATGAAATTTGAAAAACAGTAAAATAAAAAATAAAAACAGAAATACAATAAAATAAAATAAAAATGAAAAAACCGCACATTCCTGGTTCCTGAATTGTGACCCCATTTTTATCTCCTTTCAAAGGCTAATGAGAATAAAAATGTTTTTAATTTGGTTTTAAATATATTCAGTGAACTGGCTTCTCTAATGTCTTTTGGAATTGTATTCCATAACTTTGGTGCATAGTTAGTAAAGGCTGCGTCCCCCATTTTCTTTGTAATATTTCTGGGAGTCGCTAGTAAACCTGCGTTTGATGACCTCAGTGTTCTAGTTTGTACATAATTGATCAGTGAGTTTGCAATGTAACTTGGTCCGGTTCCATTTAGAGCTTTATACGTGAGGAGTAGTATCTTAAAATCAATTCTGTAGGTTACCGGTAGCCAGTGCAGGGAAACCATCACTGGAGTAATGTGCTCTCTCTTCTTGGTTTTGGTTAATAACCTAGCTGCAGAGTTCTGAATCAGCTGCAAAGTTAACAGGAATTTGTATATTTTCATTAGTAAAACACGCACATTAGACTTGAAACATGGTAGTTAAAAGTTTTGTAAAAGTGTCAAATGCTTGTGAACAATGAGAAAAGCTGCCACACGTTGTCTGGCCTAAATTATATTATGTTCTCGTCAGTCTGACCTTCATCAGGATTGTGTGTTTTAACTCTTTTTGATGATTGTGTCTCCGGTGCCACATTTTGTCATACACTGTCATTCAAATGAAGGTACCTCCTGAACCATTTGCTCTATTGACATAATCCAAACATCACTGGAAAGCTGAGATTGGGAGCTTTAGTTTGCTATATAACCAGGGTGCGATTTGTTGGGGGGGGGGGGGGGGGGGGGCAACCAACCAATATAAATAACAGGCAGGTTGTGACAGTTTTCTTACACCTATATCCTACATTACTGGCACTAACGTTCACCTGAACCGAACTGTTGGCACTCTCACAGTTCACAAACCTCCCCATGCACTGGGGCGCCATACAGGGGAGGTAAACGTGACAAATTTGTGGGCCCTAGCATTTGTGGGGGGGCCATAGAGCAGTGGAGGGGGTCCAGTGGATGCAGGTTAGAAGTTGTGAAAATTTCGTGTAAGATTTGCTGTATAAGACGAACAGAACCCGGGAGTTGGACATTGAAAATATGTAAAGTTTCACTTTCATTTCACGCCGGCATTAGTTACGTTAGTTATGGACCGCACCCCCACATATCACGTATATAACTGCAGCCCCCCTCCCCCAGCTCTGACAAAAAAACAAACAAAAAACATCCCCCCCCCCTCTTTTTTTTGACAAATCGCACCCTGTGTATCGCACATTATGGTAGAGGCCTGCACTGACCAAAGGAGAGGGGTGGAAGTGGGCGGAGCAGAGAGCAGCAGAGTGCAGTCGGTAAGAGAGAGAGGGGAGATTTCTATTAGGGGTTGACCGATACGGGTTTTTCTCAGGCTGATGCCAATTTTTTAAAAATGTGGTTAGCCGATGGCCGATATCTAGTAGATTGTCAGGGTCTGCTTGAGGTTTCTGCCTGTTAAAGGGAAGTTTTTCCTCGCCACTGTCACCAGTCACAAGTGTTTGCTCCTGGAGGATTCTGTTGGGTTTCTGTAAATTGGCTTAGAGTCTGGTTTCGACCAGCTCTATATGTGAAGTGTGATGAGATAACTTTTGTTATGATTTGGCGCTATATAAATAAAGTGTGATTTGATTTGATTTAGATTTTTGAGGCAGATATTTCAGCCTGATTTTTTTTTTTAAAGCACATTAAACATAAAATACAATTGAAACACTCAGATAATAAAGATTTTTATGCAGCGATATAAATGAAATTATTAATACACATACACATAGTACTCTTTTAACATTTATTGAACTTAAGTGCTGTCCACACAGGTGCCTGATCAAATATCCTATAACATTTTTACTACTGATCAAATATTGGCTTTCAAAAAAAAATTTAAGGATGATAGCCAATACTGAAAAAATAATCAATATATCAGCTGGCCAATATATCGGTTTACCTCTCATTATTGTGACTTTTACCAGTGTTTTAGTGAGTAAAAATAAAGTTTGGTGTCTTCCTGGAGCCCATACTTAGAAAAACACATCATAATTTACCAAAACATCCACGTTTTTTACTGATTTTTCCAGCTCAAAACAATGTTCAATCATACTTTCAGCTCCAGGTTTGTGAGAATTAAGAGAAAAGAAACTAACTTCTTCTATTTTAATTAGTAAAATTAATTCGGAGTATTACCACTGTTTTGTGTTTTAGTCTAGAAGTTGGGTTTCCATAGTAAGTTTGAGAAAAGCTGATTTAGATGATTGTATTTCAATCCAATAAAACACAGGAGCTCATTACTGCCTGATGAGCTCTGTGGAACTTCACTGAACTGGTTGTTTTCCTCCAGAATTACATATAGCCTTATATATTTTTTGCGCTGTCAGGTGGGCGTCTGCAGCCTCAGGGCGTCTTAATGTAGATTTTAGTCAAATTAATTAGCTGCAGAAGATTAGAGGGGAATTAAATGTGTTTCTATTTTTTTTTTGGTGAATTAATCCCTAGGTCAGATAAATGAAAGAGAAGGGGCATGACTGGAGGTGCAGATTTAGCATGTTTTTCAGAACGTTAAAGACACTGGAGGTAGAAAAGGCTTTTAGAAATGTTGGTTAGACTATTACTATTATTGATTAATGATGTATTTATTTTGAATATAAATGTAGAAACAAAACATTTAATTAAACATAAGACATACAATACATATTCGAAAAGGAGTGAGAGGAAGTATAACTTATAAACTCCCACCCCTTCTCCTTAAATAGTTTATAATAATAAGCTTCTTAGTCACAATAATAAGCTTCCTAGACTGAGACGGAAGTGGTGTGAAGTGAACCATGATCATTTGGGAGGGGCTGACGTAGTTACAATATTTACACATTCACTGTCCTGCTTCATGAAAAGGAAAGGAGATTAATCTGACATCACGGAGATGTTAGAAGAAGGAGGATGGACAGATACACTATATGGACAAAAGTATGTGGACACGTTAGATTCAGGTGTTTCTTCTCTAACAGGGGTCTAGGATACAAAACAATCATGACTAATGTCATGATATAGTTTAATATTGAGATAAATATCATTGTATTGGTTAGTTTGGTTTAAATTGTTATCTTTGGCTTCCAAAATGCCTCAGAGATGGTTTTGACTTTATTTCTCTCAACACTGATTGTTTTTTTAAATCCATGACTATGATTTTCAATGTTTTACCTCAAAATCATGCTTCGACTGTAAATAATAATTTTCTACCACAACTAATCATCTACTTTCTTCACATCTCAATGAGGAAGAAAAATCCACCATTAACCCATAAAGACCCAAATATCCACAGGTGACCAAAACCATCGTCTGATCTAAATTGTTTAATACCTGTAGATCCATTAATCCTATCAATACATGTAAATAATTGGTGCAAAATGCAGTTAACTCATCTTTTCATGGTCATCACATATGACCCATTTGGACGTTCAGAGGGTCCGTAGTTACCGTGGAAACACCATCATCTTCTACAACATTGATTCACCACTAAAACCCATGAAGTTGGATCAGTGACAGTGGATGGACACACTGGGTTTATGTTCAGTTAATGAGAAATTTTGTGGAAAAAGTCACGTTTTCTTCATTTTTCTCTGTTTCCAATATTATGACAATCAACTTTAATCTGTGTTTTTATGAACATTTACATGATACTGATCAATTAAATATGGGAAAATACCTGATTTTCATTGAAAAAATGCTAAATACAGAGAGCGATATTATAAGAAATGGTGATAAATCACTTAAGAAAGGCTAAATGGAGAGAAAAATTCATTTTGGAATGGACACAAAAGTAGCACTGGGTCTTTATGGGTTAAACTTTAAGGAAACATTGATGTTTATATTTCAAATCAGCATGAACAGGACATCTTACAGCTGTATGATGATGATGTGTCCCAATATTTTTGTCCATATAGGCTATAAACGTCAATATTTCCTCAGAGTTTAAGGGGAGATTTTTCTTCCTAAGTGAGATGAAAATAGAAGAAAACAGATGCTTAGTTCAGGTAGAAAATTATTATTTACAGTCAGAGCATGAAAAAAAATTGAGAAATTTAAAGGTAGAATATTTAAACTCATAGCCATGAATTAAAAACAGAAAAAAACAAAATCAGTGTTGAGAAAGAGTAAAAACTATATTTATCCCAATATAAAACTATTTTATGACCCAGACCCCTGTTAGAAAAGAAACACCTGAGTTCAACGTGTCCCAATACATTTGTTCATATCGTGAAATTGTTAAGTCATGTGATCTCACTGTATTGTATCTCGTGCAGGCGAAGCAGTCAGAGATGGAGGGGGTGAAGCAGCAGCTGGTGGACATGGAGAAACAGAGGGATGGACACAACGAAACCATAGAAAAACTCAAACAGGTAACGACCACATCCTGTCTGCTTGAGAAACCATGACCTCATGTGACATGTACTGTTTCCAGGTTCATTCGCTTCTGTTCATTCCATAAAACACATCCAGTTCATTCTACTGCTGTACATGTGATGATGAAGAGTAGAGGAGGTGGATGAAGATGAGAAGGAAAGTTACAAGTCTATTCTTAAAACAAACGAGAAAAAATAGTTTGGCGCTAGTTAACATTAGCACATTAGCTAACATTAACACTAACATTAACTAACAATCAAAGTCAGCTTTATTATCTGTTTTACCATATGTACAGCACATATAGAGGACTGAAACTGCAAAACTCTTTCTTTTTTAAATTTATTTATTTTTTTTAATTTATACTTCTTCCTTCCCCTTTTCGACCATGCAAATTCAGACTTGAAAGAAAGAAAGAAAAAACTCTAAGGCCCACAGTGCAACAATGAACATAGTAGAAAAAATACACAAAAATAAAATATTCATAATATATTTCAATACTAATACTAATATAACATTATCTGATAAAATGGATCATAATGGATTCCCCTTACATTGAATACATCTGCACACTGTCTGTTTCCTTTATCAGCCCTGTATCTCTGCTGTACAGTTCAGAGAAGGTAAATAAATAAGTGTATTTGAGTTGAACAGTTGGCTTTAACCTCTTCTGAACCATAACTGAAGCCTGTTGTTGACTGGACCTGTAAATGAGTATTATTGTACTATGACGTCAGACTTAACAAGCAAATGATATTAATCAGTCTTGGAACATTCATCTGATATAAATGCATAGAGCAGTGTTCGCAAGTGTCCTCGTGAGGGAGGATTTCAGCCCTGGGAGGAAACAGATGTGCTGAACAACGGCTTTTCCGTGTTCTTTTTCTTATGTTTACCTGAGTCGACCCTGTGGAAAAGAATCTAAATGAAAGATGATGAATATTTAATGTATTAGCAGATAACAGACTGTGCAATATAACAGTAGTTAAAAGTTCATATTATGTTTTTTTTTGTGCTTGATGTTTTTGCAGTGTCACAAATCACGATTTTTAGAGCGAAATTTTATGTAATTTGGATGACCTGAAGAATATAATGATTATCATTACATTCTGTACCGTGACTGAAAGAACCAACAGACTTTTTGCCAAACTTATTGTTCATTGTAGCACCACAAGGTTAGTTTTGTATTGCATGTAATGCAAAGGTTGTATATTGCGTGCGCACCTGCCCGGGGACAGCAGATGGAAAGTAGCTTGTAGCTAACTCTGGTGCAAAGCATCTCTTCTCTTTAAGGTGAATGTATTTGTACATTGTCCCAGACAATTAAACAATAAACTAAACAAAACTAAACAAGGAGGCGCTACAATAAACATAATATTTATTTGTGGCTCATATGTGTATACTTAAAACATTAGAAGCAAAAACAGCAATGATTACTACAATATAATGTGCAATAATCTGTTTACATTTCGGTCATTTCTCCTCCTCCTTCTTTATTAGACTTAGACAAACTTTACTGATCCACAAGGGAAATTACTTGGTTGCAATACTTCTACAAAAACACTAAAAAAAAACTACAAAAGCAGTCTTGACAAAACACTAGTAAAAAAGAAAAATAGAAACAAAGGAAAGTAAGTGTGAAGAGATAAAAGCAATAAATGATATAATTAGAATACTCAAATAAAGCAGAAAAATATAACATTTGCATATGTAGAAATTATTATTATTATTATTATTATTATTATTACTATTATTATTATTATCTGCACTTTGCTCTGTTTTCTATTTTAAATAAATGTGTGTCTTTTTAAATGTTCTCGTCACCATTGATCCTGTGGATTGTACTTTTGTTCATCGTACTACATGTTGAATGACAGTAAAGTATCTTGAATCTAATTGAGCCGAATGACTGATCTGTCCGTGTTACACTGTCTGTGTCGGTCTGTGCAGGAGATTAAAGACACCGTAGACGGTCAGAGGATTCTGGAGAAGAAGGGAAGCTCAGCGGTGAGTTAAACGTCCATCTGACTGTTGTTAGCGCATACAGATGGACACACAGACAGGATTTAACCCAACGTGTGAGAGAGAATATATTTAGTCGAGTAATTTAGGAGCAGTCTTGCGTGAAAACTAATAATTAGGAAGTAAATCCCTGACCGCGTATGTGTCTGTGTTCGCAGCTGAAGGATCTGAAACGGCAGCTGCAGCTGGAGAGGAAACGAGCCGACAAACTGCAGGAGAGACTCCAGGAAATACTGACCAACAGCAAAACCAGGACAGGTACTGCAGCCGGATCCCAAACCGGGTTTTTCACTCAGGTTTCAGTTCTGCACAGATTCACAGAGGAATACTGTGACATTTCACAGTTCACACTCCCACAGTGACAGTAAATACAGTTAAATCTGCTGAAACTCCCCTTTTAAAGACCAACTGAAACCCAGAACTGTGACTCAAGTGTCTCTACTGTGGAAATACAGGAAAAGACTTCAGGCTTTTAAATATCAGCCATTGATGTGACGATGAAATGTCACAGATGCAGTTTTTTCAGTCAAAAAAGGATAAAGAGAAATCATATATATTCCTTTATATTCTAAACTGCAAATCATCTTTACCTTCTGTATCGATGAGTAAAAATAACATAACCTGATCCCGATCTTATTGCTGCATGATTTTAGCCAAAAATAAAATCTCGATTTCTTTTTTTTCTCCTTGGGGTCTAGATTTGAGAGACTAACTGTCCAGTATATGTCATCAGCTGCAGAAAAATTAAACTGCAGTTGCCGTGTTTCAGCCAGTAGAGGGCAGTCACTGTGCATATTTATAAACCAAAATGAAGAATTTAGATACTTTGCGGTAAAATGTCAAGATTTGGACCCAGGTCAATCAGAAAAAGTATTGAATACCCACATACGCTGGTTTGGGGGTCCAGTGACTGTTCTATGCAACAGTTTAACATTTTATATTTTTTGTTCTTGCAGTCATATTGTGTTCTGCTAAATCTCCTGAATGGACAGCTCTGCCCTTTAAAGACTCCAGTAAAGTGTGTGTGTGTGTATGTGTGTGTGTCCTAAGTGGCTGAGATGTGATTGTAACACGGCCGATGGGTCCGATAATCGGCGGCGTGCTCTCCCTGCATCAGGAGGTTCTGGCTCAGTCCGGAACCTTCTGCTCAATATTTAATGCGGCGCTCTGATTCCCAGAGCTGAGGTGGACATGCCGGCGTCAACACACACACACACACACACACACACACACACACACACACACACACACACACAAACACACACCGAGTCAGGGCGGTCCTCAGCCTCATGTATAATCTATGAGCACTGATGAATGTTTAAAGGGCTCTTCTGCACAAACCTGAGAATCAGACATTTTAAAGTAGGCTGCTTATCTCTGTCCACTGCCAGCACCACCTTAAAGGGACGGTCCAGCAGCAGGACGGTCCACTCACTTAAAGGGACAGTCCACCATTCAAAGGGTCCACTGACGCATACACCGATCAGCCATAACATTAGGACCACTGTTGGGAAAAGTGTTAATAATAGTGATTATTTCATTCCAGTGGTTCTTTTAACTGGGTTGGATATGGTAGACACCAAGTGGACATCCTTGAAGCTGATGTTTTGGAAGCACCAAAATGAACAACATAAGGAACTGGGTGACTTTGGTCCATATTGTAACAGTGATGACTGGGTCAGAGCATCTCCACAACTGCAGGAGTTGTTGTTTGTTCCTGGTCTTCAGTGGTTCGTACCGACCAAAAATGGACTAAAGAAAGACGTCCCAATCTCAGGACCGTTGATCATCTATAGACAAATGCATCTGATACATGGGGATCCACCTCTATACTCTCTATGACATGATTGACCATGAATGATGATATGGACTTTCATTTGGGTTCATGACTTTTGACCTTGGGGACCATGAAGGGTCAACCTCAAGGTCACCAATGTCTACATTTCAACAATCTTCTTCGAAGCTACTGGTCGGATTCATTTCTAATTTATATATGTAGCTTCTTTGGGACCATGTCTACAAAGTTAGTTCACAGTTCTGACAAATTTAGATTTTTGATTTTTTTTTAATGATTTTTTTGGAAATGTTAGACATTTGCCTTTATTTATAATGGTCCATATTTTGATGGCTTATGACATGGAAATGGTTACAGATCAATATAGCTACTATTGAGCACTGATAGGAAGTCATATATGGACTTTCATTTGGGTTCATGACCTTTGATGTTGGGGACCTTGAAGGGTCAAACTCAAGGTCACCAATGTCTACATTTCAGCAGTCTTCTTCTCTAAGGCCCTGTCTATACAAAGATGGTTTTGGTCATATCTGCAGAACTTTTTCATTGGATAGGCCTTTCATCAACATGAAACCAGCATTTTCAGTCACTGACACCGCAACTTTTTGATATGACACTTTGAGATATTAATATAGCTACTATTGAACACTGATAGGAAGTCATACATGGACTTTCATTTGGGTTCATGACTTTTGACCTTGGGTGAACTTGTAAGGGTCAAACTCAAGGTCACCAATGTCTACATTTCAACAGTCTACTTCAAAACTACTGGTTAGATTCATTTGAAATTGTATATGTGGTGTCTATGGGACGATGTCTACAAAGTTTGTTACTTCCGCCAGGAGGTATTGTGATCACTTTGCTTTGTGTGTTTGTTTGTTTGTTTGTTAGCAACTTTACGGGAAAACTATTGCAACCATCTTTACCAAATTTTACCCACAGATACGCCTAGGCCCTGGGGCCAACCCATTCAATTTTGGGCTAAGGAGGCCAAAGTTCAAGGTCACAACAAGGTCACAAAATCTCATATTTTCCTATCTCTCATCATTGAGCAATTTTTGAAAATTCATAAAAAATTCAAAACAACTCCAATTAGCCTCCAATTTGATACACCCATAGCTTATAACAATATCTTGTATCTGGCACAAAATTGTCCACATGCACTGTGGAATGTGGACTCTGTGGACATTTCAATTTAACACTGAAAATCCCATTTACGACACATTTTTCATTATAACTCAACAAATATTGATTGGAATTTAATATAATTTGACATACACATGACTGGTACCAAGCTTGAACTTTTTCTGCTGTTTGGAACAACCTTGAAACTGTTTAATTTAAAAAAGAGTTAGTCGATCCACACATGCACACCGTTCGGGGTGCTTGGCAGAGGTTTGCGTTCTCTGAACACTTGTTCAGTTTGGTTTTCATGTTTCAGAGCTCAAAATGTTGTCGTCACTGTGTTTCAGGTCTGGAGGAACTGGTTCTGTCGGAGATCCACAGTCCCAGTCGGACTCAGCAGACCGGAGACTCGTCGTCCGTCTCCTCCTTCTCCTACAAAGACATGATGAAGGAGGCACAGCCGCCCAATCAGAACAAGGTGGGTGGAGCCTGAAGCGGCAGCGCAGAAGAGTTAATTCAATGTAAGGCTCATCCAGAGGTCGTGTTGGATCCAGATGAAGGATGTACTAATAAAAGTCGGGGTCGCAGTCTGACACTGTCTCACTGTTACCTCTTTAGTGTCTGTGGGAGACTCAGATATCTCAGCGTGTGTTTTTGCTGTATTATATTTTACATCGATTTCCTCTGATGCTTCTATATTTAACAGTGTCACTCTGTCACTGTGTGTGGGTCTATTGATAGAAACACTGTAAATAGAGCTGACCGGGTCGGTTCTGTAGTGTTTCTGTCAAAACATGAAACTGTAGAGAATCACAGTCGGCTCACTTTAATGCTCTGCTGTCGTCACTGTCACATGACGGGGTGGGATGCGAGTTGCTTTTACTATCACACACTGTCAGTTTGCATTTAACTAAACATTTCAACAACTTTTACATCAGAAGATGTCCAGACTGTTGGTGAATGCTGTCATGTCCACATGTAAAAGGGGTTAAACTGAGGCTTTGGTTAGCACTTCTACTCATTAGATCTCACTTCTGATTCCTATATATTTGTTGAAAAAAGTAATATTTCGAAAAAGTTTAGAACTCGAGTTTAAGTTGTTGACAATCTTTAGGATGTTGGTGCTGTTTTAGCTCCCTGGGCGATTGTCCATGAGCTATTGTGAAGGCATCGTCATCTTCATTTCCAAATTTCTTCAAACATAATCACTTACAAAACTACTGGTTGGTAGTTCATGATTCGTCATTTCAAATTTTATTTGTCAGTTCCTTGGGACAATGTCTACAAAGTTGCCGTATAAATGCTATTTTTTGAGAAATTAAGATTTTTGAATTTCTTCACAAGTTTTTGATATATAAACAAAAATGTCTTTACTTGTAAGGTGCTGTATTTTGATGGTTTATAACATGGAAATGGTTACAGATATCAATGTAATTACTATTGAGCACTGATAGGAAGTCATATATGGACTTTCATTTGGCTCTGTGACCTTTGACCTTGAGTGACCTTGAAGGGTCAAACTCAAGGTCAGTAATGTCTGGATTTCCAACAATCTTCTCCAAAACTATTGGTTGGATTCATTTCATATATGTAGCTTCCTTGGGACGATGTCTACAAAGTTTGTTGACAGCTTCCAGAAATTTTTGAATTCTTTTTTAAAATATTATAATGGTCCATATTTTAATGCTTATTCCATGGAAATGGCTACAGAAATCAGTATAGTTCCTATTGATCACGGATAGGAAGTCATATGTGGACTTTGATTTAATTAGTTGAGTTCTCCTGCGGTGAAAGTACCACCCACTTCTATTGGGAGATTGACCTCCTGCATCCAGACCACAGGACTGTAACATAGAACAGAACCAGACAAATTTGCAAATTCAAGTTATTGAGTCTTGATAGAACATGTCAGTGAGATACAGGGACACTACTGGTCCTATTTTTTGTCTTGCCAGTGCTTTTTGCTTGTTGTCTCTGACTTCATGACCCTGAAAACATGAAGACAGAGACTGATTATGTCACACACACACACACACACACACACACACACATATATATATATATATATATATTTGAAGTTTACAAAGTTGGGAATTTTGCTCCGGTTACTAACAAGATCTTAATTTTACACAATCTTTTACTCCAGCACAGTGTTGGACATGACCGTAACAGCACAAATGGCTGTTTCGTAATGGCTATGAATATTTAAGTCCCTGCTTTTATAGTACATATTGTTAGCCTCATAGCATATTTGCCTATGTCATATTTTTTTCAGATCATAGCTAGTTATGCAAAATTAAACAGCAGTGGTAGGAGTTACGCAGGTATCACAGTTTGGTCAAAAATATGACTTGGAGGCTAACAATAAGTATTTTTATTTTTTCAAGCTAAATTTCCTGAGATTTTAAAGCCTCGTTACATGTTTTAAACAGAGATTTATAGAACTGTCGTATCTTGGAAACAGATTGTACAATTCCTCGGGTCTGTGTGTGTGATGTGTACAAGCAGCTGTTCACAGTGGGCTGTTTGGTCCAACTGTTTCCTAGACTTCTTGTGCTGCCGGTTGCTTGGTAACTGCTCAGACAGTGCAGGCTGTCGGTTTCGTCTGCCTAAGTGCTCTGGAGCAGGACTGCCGAGTGTGTAACCGTGTGTTTTTGTGTGTTCGTCAGTCCGGAGGGGGCAGTCCACAGTCTCAGCGTCCTGCCGAGCTGTCCGACGACGAGGTCGGAGAATTGTTCCAGAGACTCGCGGAGGTCCAGCAGGAGAAGTGGTTGCTTGAGGAGAAGGTGAGGAGGGAAGTCCAGTGTTACTGTGACAACCGTGTCAGTCACATGACCTGTTTGTACTGGAACTGAAGGAAGTATTCACCTCTTATTTATACATCTGCAGAGCCTTTTAAGTCTCATCCCACCTTCATGTGCTATGGGAGTTATAGAAAATACTAGTTACGAATTTCAAAATTGCACATGAACGCCCCCTCATGTTGTATTTTCCACTGAAGAACTGGGAAAAAATTTGTTACACGAGCTGCCGACATAACCCTAACCCTAACCCATTGAACTTTTCAGCATGACGGAGAGCAATGAGGGATTCATTGCAAATAATAAACATTGCTTTTATTAACGTTATGCTGCTGTTAGCTGATGATTTTTCACATTTAGAGCATACAAAATTTGCACAAAAAAAAAACTATAAAAAAATTACAAAAAACTACTGTAGCAGATGAATTAAGACGTCCAAAGCTGTTTTACCCAAGTAGCAAGTCATGATAAATTGTTTGTCAGCCACTTTTCATTTTGCTACAACAACATAAGCATTTGAACACAACACATTTGTAATTTTGAATATCCCGATCGCACCTGAAGGCAGGATTAGAAAGTTTACTGATCACCACTGTTAGTCATAAAGACTGATACTGATGCTCAACCCGTATATTTATGCATCTTTACCTTATTTATGGATTGATTGATTGATTGATTGATTGATTGATTTGATTTTAATTATCTTTTTATTTGGAAAGGCAGATGTCCATCACATATATTAATTATAGCCTTAGTCATTCAAGAACATAAAAAAGGATGGATGCAGAAAGTTTGAGTGATTATGTCCATACTGCCCTTCCAGGATTTCCTCTCACGGACTACTAATTTTCCAGTTGAAGCAATAACAAAATCAAACAGAACAGTGGAGCACACCACCTCATATATCAAAATATCATGTCAAAAGTAGGGTAGGTTCACACAAAGCACAAGTACAGTCAAATGAAGTCAGATCTGATTGGTTTTACATACTCTGTACATCTGGACCAGATCTTCTAAAATTTTTCAACTTTGATGGAAAAAGATATCTTCTCTGTAACATAAATCTCATAGACAATTATTGACTTATTTTATCATTTTAATTTGATACTAGTACTGGAGCCTTTGATTCAGCATTGATTAGATTAGATTAGTTTAGATTAGACTTTATTGATCCCACAAAGGGGAAATTCACTGGTCAAGGCAGCAACAGAATAAAGTGTAAGAAAAAATGTGCATGTATAAAGATAGTGCAAAAGACAAACTATAAAATAATAGTACAGTCTACTCTCGTTAAACCGCCCGCTGTTATACCGCCATTTTCGCTCACCGCCGACCAAAACCATTGCACAAAATCCCCAATGCATTATTCCATTAGCTACTGCCATTTCCGCCTATCGCCATCCGCCAGCCCAGTTCCATGCACAAACAACACTTATACCATTGATTTCCCGACCGTTATACCGCCAGCGTGATTGCCATCGAGTACACATAAATTTTAACAATGCACTGAAACAAACGCGCCAGACGCTGATCGCGACAAGCTACAAGTAGGTCTACGGAACGGCCACCGTTCATTTATCGCAGAACACTCAGTAGGTCAGGATGTCGGGAAGAGGACGTGGGATTAAGCCAAAGCCTCAAGATGATGGGGTGTCATTTCCCAACACGGTATAATAATGCTTAAAATGTTTCCCCACTTTAAATGATCCCTTACAACATAACAGAATCAAGATTTATTTAGAAACACAATTAGAACGGGTTAACAGAGGCAGCATAGACATCATATAGTAAAGACATGCACATTATGGACGCAACCCGTTGTAACGCCATTTTCGCTATACCGCCAATTTGGCCGTGAACGGAAGTTGGCGGTATAACGAGAGTAGACTGTAGTAATAAGTAATAAAATTGGAATATGATGTCGTTGCTGTTCTGTAGATGATGTCGGTTGCTCATCACCTGTTGTGTATTTCAGGTCAAACATCTGGAGGTGAGCTGTTCGTCTATGGCTGAAGACATCTGCAGGAAGAGCTCCATCATAGAGACGTATGTGATGGACAGCCGCATTGGTAAGACACACACATACATGGTGTACACAGACACACTGACAGGTAGATAATGGTACTGAATTATGTTTTATTTATTTCGCTTAATTCAAGCAAAAAAATCTGCCAATGGAACAAGTGAAAATTATCTTGGTAAGATTTCTTGGAATCAGATTTTCCATATCTATTGTCGAAAAATCAGTTCTTATATCTCACTGAAAAGTTACTCTTGAGGTGATTATGTCTTATTTTAAGTGTGATGAGATATTAGGACTAGAAATGAGAAAAATACACTTGGGAAGATTTTGATTTTTGCAGTGAAGGCGGAAGTAAACATGAGAACGCAGCGCCACTTTCGCGTTTTCGGCTCAGATAGTTACCGTCTAAACGTAGCCCCAAGGCTCTCCTATCTCTTGTATTTGGGGGGGAGGTGTTATCTGTAGTCTGTATATAACTCTAAAGTAGTACAGGACTTGTGTAACGCATTACAATTCTGAGACAGTCATATCGTAAGGTAAGGAATTACTTTTAAATAACAGTAACTAGTCATCTGTAATGGATTACTGTTTGGAAGTAACTTGCACAACACTAGTCGCTTTTCCATTGGACATCTGCGCAAAACTTTACTGATATTTACTAAACGTCGAAAAAACAGAAGTGCGTAATGTCATTTTTTTCCATTAAATCACAAATGCGATGATTTGTTTATTATTGCGAGACAGTAGAAGTCATTCCATAAACATGGCGACGAACATAAATATGGTGGTGATTTACAGATATATTCATTATTATTATATATTACCCCTCTATCTCGTATTAAATTAAAAAATGATTGGGTTTCCTGGTGTGTCCACACATACCGCGACATGTTTCTTCTTCTTCTTCGCTTGTTGTAACGTACGTCAACATCCGTTTTTTTAATTCACCTGACTTTAGTTGCGAAAAAAAGGTCTTTCCATTGCAGTTTTGCGTGATATACCATTTGCGCTACACCTGAAAAACCACCTCTTGCCAGCGCACAAACTTTTAATCGAAAAATGAGACTTTTGGCGAAATTGTCGTTTTTCCATTAGGTACATTTCTATGCGCAAGTTATATTTGCGCAATTTTAGGGTCAATGGAAAAGCGACTAGTGTTTTCGTAGCAGTGAATCGACTGGAACTGCAGTCAGGCCCTTTACGACAGTGAGACGTGAACAGAACCCTCAGCAGAGTTTCTTCCTCCCTTTTCTTTGGGCTTAAGTGCTGTGACAGAAACACTGAGGTGCTGTGAAGTGTTCGAACATTTGGGAAAACCCTCCAGTGAATGAGGCTGTAAGTCTTTAATCTTCCACTGGGTTAAATTCAGCCTTTTCTCTGTGTAATCTCCTTATGAAGTCAGTGAAGCAGATACTTTGACGGCCACGGCCCAAAAACTGATAAAACCACCTCCGCTCCAGCTCGACTTACTCACTCAGCTTTTAAACGACCGCAGTGCATTATGGGGATGTTGAGGCTTAAACGGCGGGTGATAAATTCAGCCCTGGGCTTTGTTTGACGAAGTGACTCGAGTCTGTTTCTACTTTGAACTTTACCGGCTCTGTGGGTTTCTGCTTGACCCCGCCCCTCGTGGTCTAAAAGAGTGATCTGATTAGCTCTTTCACTTCCTCATTCATACGAACGATAGAACGATAGAACGGCACACATTTAAACTGCAAATACATCCATGATCCACACGTTCACCTTTAGAGCCTGTTTATCTTACTGTGTTACATAGTTTGCAAAGTAATTTCACTTTAAAAGTCAAATTATTTGTAATCATGTGCAGTGTCCTCACTTTAAAGGGAATAATTGAGTTTAATTGGAGATTTTAACTGGTTTCTACTCAAAACCAAGACAATTTCCCTTAGTTTTCCTTTTTATTTTGGAAGTTTCTGCTCAATTGTCATATTTAAGGTATTAAAAAAATAAAACCTTTAAATGGAAGAGATTAACATTGTACACCTCACTATAAATAAGTGTAAACAGAGGCATACAAATAATTTAATAATTTAAATTAACATGAAATGATGTATAAATAGTGTGCTGCTATATTTTATTTGCCGTTAACAGTTTTTAATTATAATTTCTGCTGTTTAGACTTTTTTCTAGAATTTCTTCTATTTAACTGTATTTATTCTAAATTCTGCTGTCATTTTAACCCTATTTACGTTAAATTCTGCTGTAATTTTAACATTGTTTATTCAAAATTCTGCTGTCATTTTAACCTCATTTATTCTAAATTATGCTGTGATTTTAACTTAATTTGTTCCAAATTCTGCTGTCATTTTAATACTATTTACCCTAAATTCTGCTGCCATTTTAAACCTATTTATCTTAAATTCCTGTGTCATTTTAACCCTATTTTCTCTAAATTATGCTGTGATTTCAACATAATATATAAAAAATTATGTTGTCATTTTAACCTCATTTACTCTAAATTATGCTGTCATTTTAACTTAATTTGTTCCAAATTCTGCTGTCATTTTAATACTATTTACCCTAATTTCTGCTCCCATTTTAAACCTATTTACCCTAAATTCCTCTGTCATTTTAACACTATTTTCCCTTAATTATGCTGTGATTTTAACATAATTTATAAAAAAATTATGCTGTGATTTTAACCCCATTTACTCTAAATTATGCTGTCATTTTAATCCTGTTCATTTTTTTAAAAAAATGTTATCAATTTAGGCCTATTTATTCCGAGTTATTCCATCATTTTAACCCTCTTTATTATAAAAAAATATAGACTGTTATTTTAACCTCACGTTAATTCACACTATTTAAAGTTTTAACATTTATCCAACACAAATGCAACCCCTGAGGTGAAAAAAAATCTGTTAAAATTACAATTATTTATTTTTAAATCCGTTATTCCAACACCAAACAGCCAGTTGTCAAACATACTGTTAGCAGGCAATGCAGTTACAGTCATTTCCAGATTATACGTTTTTTTTTCCCCACTTCTGTATTAACATCTAGATGAATAATTGGGCTTAAATAAAACGATAAAACACTTAAGGTTTAGGCTCAGAGTTTGTTAAACTAACTCCTGATAGTCTTAGTTTGTATTGTTCTGCGTTTATTTAAACCAGCTCTTATGATGTTCACTAAATGCGTCAGCTGCTGATGTTTGCTCATGGATTACTGAGAAACTGACAAACATTAAGACCCTCATTCATCCTCTTCAAGAAGTGGATTTGTTATGTTTTCCAAGTGGGATTAAAAGTCTTTCCGTCACTTTAGACTTTGTATATTTATATCTACGGGACGTGTTGAGTGAAAGCTGTTCACAAAAAACATCCGCTTTCCAAACATGTTTATTCATTATGGATCTTATGAGTATTAACTGGTTCATCTGTATAATTGGAGAAAATAGTCAAAATGCTGTTTATAATATTCTTCAACTCTGTGCGATTATTATTATTATTTTATTTACCACATGCACATATTAGCATAAATTACGACAGCTGAGCCCCCCACTGAGAAAATGGTTCTGTTTTTGCTATTTTTTTAGTCCAACAGCCCAAAAAAAACGATGGTCTATTGGTATCAGTTGGTGTCCGTCTGTCATCTGTCTGTTGTCCGTAAACAATTTTTCAAGAGTCTTCTTCTCCGAAGCCATCAGTCAATTGCTATTTATTGTTATATTTTAATTGGTATAAACATCAATATTTCCTCAAAGTTGAATGGGAAATTTTTATTCCTCAGTGAGATGTGATGAAAGTAGATGGAAATTATTTATAGTCAGAGCATGAAAAATATTTTAGAAATTTAGAGGTAGAACATTTAAAATAAAATCTAGGGATGCTCCGATACCGATACCAGTGTCGGGCATTGGCTCCGATACTCAGTGTGTGTACTTGTACTTGTAAAAGTAATCCGATACAAATGCACCGATACCACTTATGGCTGTGTGACATTCACAGTTCAGTGCAGCAGGTACGCGGTGGTGGAATAATGTGTGGGGAGCGTGAAGAGTGTGGAGATTTTTCAAAATAAATCACGGTGATAAAAGTAACGCTGACTGCAAGTAACGTTAAAGACACAGACAGATACGGACGCAGCGTTCTGTCCGTCCTCTGCGTACATTCCATCCGTTTTCCAGGTGCTGGTGGAGACAGAGAATACCACCGGAAGAACGGACTGCCGCCAGTGGAAGTGAAAACGAAACTTATCACTCATTTCTCTTCCTGCTGAAGCTAAGCTTTTAAACCTTACCAGAGAAAACGCTGCAATATTAGTATCACATTAGTGTTACCTCTGTCATCTCCATATTTGTTATTACTGACTTTCTTCTTCTTCTTCTCAAAAAACTTTACTCTTCTTTGTGGTATTTGTCCAGTATGGTTAATTCAGAGCGGCGTCCCCTGGTGGATTAATTGACAAACGCTCATTCCAACACATTAAATGTCAGTAGCAGCACTTTGTTCCAGTCAGACTAATGACAACAACAATAAAGCACATTTACAAAAGGAACTAACGACTGGAATGGGATTATCAAGTACTCATATTGGTACTCAGTATCGGCAAGTACTCAAATGTAAGTACTTGTACTCATACTCGGTCTGGAAAAAAGTGGTATCGGTGCATCCCTAATAAAATCATAGTCATGGATAAAATAAAATAAAATGTTGAGAGAAAGTCAGTAAAAACCATCTGTGAGGCATTGTGGAAGCAAAGATAACAATTTAAACCAAACTAACCAATGCAATGATATTTATCCCAATATAAAATTATATTCTAACATTAGTCATTATTGTTTTGTATCCCAGACCCCTGTTAGAAAAACACCTGAATTCAGCATGTCCACATACTTTTGTCCATGTAGTGTAACTGGCAAAAAGCATGATGTCATTTTAGAGGAGGAGGAAGAGGAGGAGGAGGAGGATAAATCTGCTGATGTTCTGAACTCTTCCAGAGCTATTAAAAACTCTACACACAGCATCACCTTAAAACAGCAAAACAGCTAAATATAGCAGCAGTGAAACATCACAAGACCAGCAGAGAAGAGGAAGAGGATGAATGTGGACGATGATAATTCAGACCAAGCCTCTGTTTCAGTCTGAATGATGTGTGTGTGTTTGGACATGAAACGTCCTGTTGGGTTCAAACACTTGGTAAATGTGCAGGTGAGTGATGCTGCAGATTCTAGTGTCTCAGATAAACGACGTGCTGAGTTCACTCACTTTCTGCTGATGGAGACACTTTGGGTCAGAGTTTGTTCCAACCACACACTGATCCACAATTATCTCATTTAGTTTACCTTAAAGGTGTTTACGAAGTGTGAGGAGTCATTACTAACAAAGTACTAATAGTGCATTACTGCGCCTCACGAGTTTTCAGGTGTTTCAGCAGTCATTTTCCTTATATTTTCACACAAAAAAACTGCATTTTCTGCTGTTACATTTTCAAAACAAGCTTGTTCCTTGAGTTTTAATTTGAGGGGGATTATTGACAACTTTTATTTTTTTTTAGTTCGTTGTGGTAGAAAATTATTATTTACAGTCAGAGCATGAATAATATTTTAGAAATGCAGAGGTAGAACATTTAAAATCATAGTCATGGATGAAAAAAAAAAATCAAGAACAGAAAAAAACGCCTGAATTCAACCTGTTCCAATACTTTTGTCCATGTATTGTATTATAATAAGGACAAAGAGAGAATTTCACTTGAAATTTAACCATCAAAGGCTAGAACCCCACATATGTTTTACTGTAAAATAACTGGTGACTCTCTAATGCACTTGTAAAGTCAGTTAAAGCTGAGTTTATGTGTGTTTTGGTGCATGTAGATGTTCAGAAGCTCTGTAGAAAATGTGTATAATTTATGAAACAGATTTGTGTCACTGTTTTCATTTGTTACATTGATGATATAACACTTTTTGGGCACGGGTGTAAGGTCAATTAATGAACATTATTTAAAGAATCTGAAAAATAGCCACAGTTATATTAGAATAAAAGGTTTTAACTTGTTTAGTGGCTGAAAAGTCATTTGGAAGCTGAAAACATTGACTTTTTTTTAACTTAGTTTTTATTAGATTTTAATTTTTTTATCAGTACAATACAATGTATACATTTAAATACAGTTCAATTAGTTTCTTTTCCTTTTTCTCAACTGTATGTGTATTCCTACAAACCTCCATAGGCAACATAGGATGGAAATTAAAGAAAACAATAACAATCACAGCGAACAAATAATGTCTACTTCCAAAAATAAGGCTGTTAATATAAATCTTAGTCAGAAGCAGGTTGACATTTCCTTGAAAACATTGACTTAATAAAAAAAAAAAACTTCTTGAGGTTCCATCAGAGAAAAAACAGTCAAATTATCTTATTTATTGTTGAAATCTTGCTAAAATCTTCCTTACTCAGACAAAGAAAATCTAAAATATGGGCTGTAAAAGAACCAGATGAAACTTCGGGTTCACACCTGATGCCGACTGATGCAACATTCTAGAAAAATAGAATAATTTTATGAGAGGCAGTGATCCAAAACCCTGTTCTAGGACCTTTTTAGGGTTGTTAACTCTTGGATAATTTGAATCTAAGCTGTACTGATGCCATCACTGAAAACACAGGGTTTTTCACCATCCAATAACCTGAATTTTAGGCCTTAAAATGCCTTAAATACAGTTTTCACAGGCCTTTTAAATTGATTAAATTGTTAGGTAAACATTAATTTTCCGAGGATACATTAACTTGGCCTTTAAAGGTCGACTGTGTAGGATTTATGGGGATCCCAGTATTTCCCATTAATTATAAACTGTTTCTGTCCACGGTCGTTAATTTCTTGAACCATAGCCTCAGTGGAAAAAGAAAATATTGGGCCAAGGCTCACTTTTTATCCTGTAAAGATGTAAACTTTTTTTTTTTTTTTTTTTTTTTTAAAACTAAATTTGGAACCTGCTACAATTAACTGTGATGAAGATAAAACTCACTACAACATTTAAAGCTTAAAAAGGTTCAAGTTTAACTCTTTTTATTATCCCCACCTAGCGTTAGCATTAGCGTTTAGCATTTAACACATGAGGAGCAACATTTAACGGCAACATTTCTGATGTTTGTTGTTGACTTCGCTACTTAATTAGTCATTGACTAATATGTCCTTGAACAGAACGGCTTCTCTAAAGACACACCAGCTTCTTCAATAACTCAGACACATTAATACAATGAAAATTTATTCATTAAGAACAGGGGTGTCAAACTCATTTTGATTCAGCCCAGTTTTTCTTTTCGTTTTAGTGCAATAAAAATATTAACATTTACGAACTATTCTTTCACAAAAAAAGACGTGAATAACTTGAAAAAAAAAAGAAATTTTGTAAGAAAAATAAGATTACAACATTATCTTTGAATAAACATAATCATAGAAGTTTATGAAAAAAACCTTTAATATAACATGACAGATAAATATTTTCTACAGCCATTAATGAAAAGACTTATATGTCAATACGTTAATGGCTGATTTCAGCAAATATCAGCCAATACTGATGTCTAACTCAGTGGTTCCCAACCTTTTTTGGCTTGTGACCCCATTTTAACATCACAAATTTCTGTCCCCAGACATTCAAAATGGAGACTTTTTTTTGCTAAAAACAATTTGTTTTTGATCATGTAATAGTTTGCTATACTATGTTGCAAATAAACATTAATTTTAAACGACATATAGTCTATATCATGTATATTATTATGGACGGAGGCAGAAAAGCCAGGTGTAGATTACTGCACAAAGAGAGAATTTTATTTTCCTTGGTCAGGATATGTACAGTCAGTCCAGCTTGGATTTACAAGACTGACAATTAATACTGAACAAACAAGAACTCAAACTATGAATTATGAAAGAGCTGCAGCATCTGAAACCGACCACAATGAACATTTGACAGATAAACAGAACCACAGTGCTTCAGTTTCAGCTTCAGTTTGTCATGTCTTTTATGGATTGGGATTATCTCTCTCAACTCACAATATTTTTTGTTAGTAATTTTTTTAATCAATTATTAGAAATTTCAGGCGACTCCACTTGGGGTCCCGACCCTAAGGTAGAAAACCATTGGTCTAACTGAAACACTAGTGCATCCCCTGGAAATGTTATTAAAACCTAGTCCCAATTTAGAATATACAGTCTTGTGTAAATGTCTTAGTCTTAGTCATAACATTATTTTTGTTGGTTTAATAAAGTTCTAATGACCACACTTACAGTGGGGGGGGGAGTATTGAACACATTAATATTTTGTCCAGTAAATGTGTTTCCTATAAGCCCATTCAACTGAAATTTTCACCAGACTTTGGTATTAAGTCAAAAAATCCAGACAAAAATCTAAATATTAAAGTCTATATAAATAAAATTCTGTGCAATAAAGTGAAATGAAACAAGAAAGAAGTATTGAGCACACTAACTGAAATGAATTCAATACTTGGTGTCAAATGTGTCATGAGATAACTTCTGTTTAGTTGTGATTTGGCGCTATATATGTTAAATAAGTTGCACTTCTTCCCACCCCTTTTGGAGCATGTAAATGAAACTGTTGTGCTGTCTTTCTAAGATCGTCTTGATTGTTGATTTTTGTGTTATTATTTCTGTTTTACTTTGCAAGTTCGGAATAAATCACTACATCAAATCAAATCCTATAAATAAAATTTTATTTGATTTCAACCCTGAAAAAAAAAACAGAGATAAAGGTGGAATAAGACTTTTGCACAGAACTCTACATCAAAATATTTCATTCTACCAAAAGACAAACGACAAATACACACATTGGAGGAGCTGAAATGGCAAATCTGACATGTTAGATTGAAAAATTGCTGAAACAACGAATCATTTATCAAACTAGAGCTGCTGTCGTGCACTTGAATGTGGTTAATTTGAAACAAAACGTCGTTTACTGGTTTCACGGGTGGGAAAACAGCCGGGGTTAAAACACAATCGATACAAAAGCAGGAAGCAGATTTTTCCAATTGGTTCAGGCGAATCATTTGTAGCTCTTGATAACTGGCCGTTCTTTCTGCGGTTCAGGTGTTTCAGTGTTGACGTCAGTCTCCATGGAAACCACCTGGAAACCGATTGTCTTGTAAACCACAGGTGTCGGCGTCGTCTCCGTCCTCCGTCCCTCCCGTCGGCCTCTGCTTCCCTGTGTTTCTTTTCTCTCCTGCTGTTTTCAATTTCATGTTTGACTGGTTCACTCGCTCGACGCCGCCCCCCCCTTTCTCCATTCCACTCCCATTAACGCTGTAATAATGGTAAATCTAATGGGCAGTAAAGCCGGAGCGCTGAGCCGCTTCTGCTGCAGACCGGACTCAGACGCCGTACATCATCGGGATTATTCACTCACACAGATACATACATCCTCAGCTCATTTACATTCTGTTAAAAGTCGCCAGTCTTTAGAAACCCGACTGAGCGCCACACGGTTAATTTCACCGGTTGCGGTTGTTGCTAGGCAACGCTGGCCTCTGCAGCAGTTAGGGCAGTTAGTGCCTTGCTCCAGGGCATCTTAGCAGCTCCAGTTTTATTCAGCATTTATTAGATTCCAATGGGGCAAAAGTCAGGGAAACTAGAAACTTCTGATTGGAAGTTAAGCGACCATGTGAAAATGATCACACTTTCAGTTTTAATAATTAAAACATGCAAAGTATGAGGACTGTAATGCAGCGAGCAGCACTTTAGGGCTGCGGCTAATGGTTATTTTCATTGG
Source organism: Sphaeramia orbicularis (assembly GCF_902148855.1). Taxonomy (NCBI): domain Eukaryota; kingdom Metazoa; phylum Chordata; class Actinopteri; order Kurtiformes; family Apogonidae; genus Sphaeramia; species Sphaeramia orbicularis. Next base: position 8,915,466 of record NC_043963.1, read on the forward strand.
TGATTAATGTGCTGATTATTTTCTTGATTAAGTTTTTTTTAAAGGTCAAGCAGAGGGGAAAAAACTCGGGTAATCTCCCAATATGATGTCCTCAGAGAGATTTTTTTTCCACCAACCAAATGTCCAAAACTAAAATTACGATGTATATAAACCAATTAAGATGATTCACTAGCTCTGTGGAAGAAAAAAAAGGATGAAACAGTATGTTTGCCAAGGAAATGTGGTAAAATGTTGAAAAAAGGAGAGGAAAGACATTATAAAACGTGTTGGCCATTGAAACTAAACCAGCAAAGCTAATGTTGGACTTTTGTACATTATTGTAGATCTAAGCTGCAACATTTGAAACCATGAGTAGAAGGATGAACTTTTTTTTTTTGTACATACATTTGCATTTTCTTTCATCAGTTTTCTAAAGATTTGGCCAAATTTTGCAGTGTATTAGTAAGGAGGCCTGAGTTCTGTGTTATAGAATAGAATAGAATAGAATAGAATAGAATAGAATAGAATAGAATAGAATAGAATAGTAGGGGTAGTTGGATAGGAACTTAATCCAACAGTTTCATGTTTAAGTTGTATGTTTCTTGTTATACATATGTTACATATATTTGAAAATTTAAAATAAAAAAGACCTTGGTCAAAAAGAATAGAATAGAATAGAATAGAGCTTTATTATCATTGTTACAGTAACAATGAACATCAGTTTAGCAGCAAACATTTAAATTGCAAGAAGACTGTAAAAACAATCACACAAAATACTGAGACATATTGGCACTATACAAAAACTACAGATATATTAAATATACAAATACTACTAAAATATTAAACGTTGTGTGTTACAGAGACATTGAAAATCACCTAAGCATTCCTGTCTTTGTTTAGCAGCAAATACTTAAATTGTGAAAAGACCATATAAAAATATACACAAAATATTGAAAAATATCTTCAATGTATAAAAAGTACGAAGATAATATACAAACACTACTAATACTACTAATTACTACTAAAACATACAAAATGCTAACTGTACTGAGAACAGTGTGATTGCTAAAAGATATAAAGACAACTGAACAGGATGAGCGGAGTAAAAAAAGTTCTGTGTTTTTGAATAGAATAGAATAGAATAGAATTGAAAACAATGCAGTATAATAGTAGGGGTAGTTGGATAGGAACTTAATCCAACAGTTTCATGTTTAAGTTGTCGGTTTCTTGTTATACATATGTTACATATATTTGACAATTGAAAGTAAAAAAGACCTTGGTCAAAAAAAGAATAGAATAGAATAGAATAAACTTAATTAAGGTCCAGTACTTGGAGTGGGGGGGTAGTTGGAAATGAGGATTGGAACTTATTACAACAGTTTCATGTTCAAGTTCTATGTTTCTTGTTATACATATATAACATATATTTAAAAATTGAAAATGAACAAGATTGTCATTGTTACAGAGACAATGAAAATTACCTAAGCATTCCTGTCTCTGTTTAGCAGCAAATACTTAAATTGTGAAAAGACTGTATAAAAAATATCACACAAAATACTGACAAATATCGTCAATGTATAAAAAGTATGGAGATGATATACAAATATTACTAAAATACTAATAATTACTGCTAAAATATACAAAGCGCTAACTCTATACTACAGATAAGGATATATACAGGTAATAAAGGTTATCTATACCAGGTGCATGGGGGTGGTTATTTACTGAGGTAGGGTGAGTTCTGTGTTTCAGTCTCATCTGTTCAGTGGTCTTTAGGTGAATCCTCGTCGGTGTTGCTGTGAACAGTTACAGGTGTTGGAATATTAAATATTTACAGCACACACTGCTCAGTCAGCATGTATCCACATCTGCTGCTTATAGGAAGACGCAGTGTGTGTTTGATAGTAAAGCTGTCACGTTTACATCTGAGCCTCATAAACACACAGACAACAGCCTCCTTTCCTTTGTAACCTCCGAGATACCGTTCAGTCTGCCTCACTCTCCTCCTCTTCCTCCTCTTCCTTCTCCTCTTCCTCCTCAGACGTGTCGGGCAGCGCGGTCGGAGGTCACGGAGGATCCCAGGGAGAGAGAGGAGGCCTGGGTTCGGTCCTCAGAGATCTGGTCAAACCGGGAGACGAGAACCTGAGGGAGATGAACAAGAAACTGCAGAACATGTTGGAGGAGCAGCTCACCAAGAATATGCACCTGCAGAAGGTAAACAAAACAAAAAAAACACAAATGAGATAAATACGAACAATGGCGGAGTCACTGATTGAATTTTTACTTTCAGTTTGGTCCTGATTTCAATTTAATTAAATAGTTTTATTGGAGTAAAACTAGTATTAGAGTTGAGTAGAGAAGAGTAGAATAGAGTAGAGTAGAATTGAATAGACTAGAATAGATTAGATTAGATCAGAATAGAGTAGAATAGAATAAATTAGATTAGATCAGAATTCAGTAGAATAGAATAGGGTTGAATAAAGAAGAATAGCACAGATTAGATTAGATTAGATCATATTAGAATAGCATAGATTAGATAAGAATAGATTAGATTAGAATATATTAGAATAGAGTAGAATAGAATACAATAGATTAGAGTAGATGAGATCAGAATAGAATAGAATAAATTAGATTAGATCAGAATACGGTAGAATAGAATAGAATAGACTAGAATAGAATAGAATAGAATAGAATAGGGCTGTCAAATTGATTTTATTTTAGGTTCCACATTCAGCCCAATATGATCACGAGTGGGCCGGACCAGTAAAATAAAAACATAATTAACCTATAAATAATGTCAACCCCAATTTTTTTTCTTTGTTTTAGTGCAAAAAACTCAAACTACACTATGAAAATATTTACATTTATAAACTCTCCTTTCACAAACAATGAATAATGACAACAATCTGAAATTTGTTAAGAAAAATAAGTACATTTTAATGATATTCCTCAACTCATGTGCATCACAACTGCACAAAACATTTAGTAAAAGGCATATTTTTGTTAAAATTTTAGAGTTTGGAATCGTCATTACTCAGTTAAATTAAAAAAATTCATTTTTCCTCAGGGTTAATTTAAAGGCACATGTAAGCAGTATGATACAGCGCTGTTATACAACTCAAGAAATCTAAAAAAAAAAAAAAAAGGAAAAATAAATAATGGTAATAAGAATTAAAGCAACTATGCAGAATAAAACAAAAACCCATAGAGTTTGACCCATGACTGTGGTTGTAGACACTTGTTTTTACATTCAGTTAATGCTATATTTTCTTGAAAAAGTCACATTGTCTTCCATTTTCTCTGTTTTCATTTAATAACCTCTGATTTTACACTGACTTTTATGAACATCTACACAATCAGTGGTAAAAACATAAGAAAATACCTGATTTCTACTAAAAAATGTAGAGGAGAAAATAAGTTACATTAAATCACTGATGATAGGTTAGATTTACAGAAAAAATGTGTGTGTAAGTCAACAACAAAAACATTTCTGAGTCTTTAATGGTTAAAATGTTGACAAATGAACCCCCTGCAATACGTTAAATATATTTGACATATTTCCTGTCGCTCAACAAATACTGTAGATACAGAAGTGAATTATGTCAGAGGAGTCTGGGTAATGAAGTCTATACCTGTTGTTTAAATTGTTCAGAACATTTAGAGGCTGTGTGTGTGTGTGTGTGTGTGTGTGTGTGTGTGAGAGAGAGAGAGAGAAGTGGTGCGTGGTTCCCATGACGATGAGCAGACTGGTGCTAAGTGTGTTTTAGAAAGGCGGTTAATTCACTGCAGGGGGGTGTCGTTGTGTTGTGAGGAGTGTGTGGGAGGACAACACACCCTGAGGGAGGTCTGCATTACACACACACACACACACACACACACACACTCTTCTATTTCTGGGTTTAATTGATACCATTCATCAGATCTGAAATAGTCTGGTGACGCCGACGAGCAAACACATTTTGATTATTGATCTAAAAGTAAGGATGGTTTGAAGAACCAAAGAAGTCCAAAGTGTCTGATCCTTCAGAGTCACGATCCTCCGAGATGATGAGTTCACTGACGTCAAACCCATGTGTTGACGCTGCTGGAAACTAGAAGGAGTGATGGTGCAGAGGAAGAATGGGCTCAAAGCGTGACTTCATTTCACAGAGAAACATGACAGCAGGCCTCGCCTCATACTGTACAAGGATGGAACATGTTTGTGCACAGCGAGGGGTTAAACTCCAGGAATACTGGAGGGAAAAAAAACAAAGAAAAAACAACTGTCACCGCGTCTACTGAGACTAAATATTCACTGTGATATCATGAGCAACACGCAGGCAGTCTGGGAAGAGTTTTAAATCAGATTAGATAGAAGTTTATTGATCCTTTGACACCTTTGACGCACCTATTTACACTGACTTTTAATATAAGTGTGTGACTTTTATTTGTTTTATCTTCTGTTTGTGTTTTTAGATACTATTTATCCTATTGTTGTATATGTGTTGTATCAGTTTCAGTAGAACTTCTTTTCTATATCCATATAGTTTTATTGGTTTTACTTAGGGATGCAACAGTATAGGTTATCCACGGTTCGATACATAACTGGGAGCTGATGAAGAACCTTAAGGCTAATTTATGTTCACTTTATGTACATAAATAGGTTTCTAATGTTGTCATGCGTCATTTCCATACTTCATGCGTCATGTGTAACTGGTGGTGTCAGACTCTGTGTTGTGTTCTTTTTATAAGGACGAGACCTGCACCTATGTCTTTGGAGGCAGTCTCCGTTTATTGTTTTTTTCCGTTCCTGACAGAAGTGACAAAACACAAAAACCTCCAGTCAGCGACCCCCGTAAAACAAGCTCCTCTTCACAGAAATCCGGAACAAAAGGGCCATACATTAAATTATTAAAACAAAATACAACATACCTGACAGAAGTGATAAAACACAAAAACCTCCGGTCAGCGACCCCCGTAAAACAAGCTCCTACACAAACCAAAAATGATATAGAAATGTGTTTCAGCACATTATAAGCACCTCATACAGCCTGAACTAGCCAGTTCATGTAAAAAATTAAATGAGCAGAGGCTAAACCAAAAATTTTCATGAACTGCACGGCCGCTTACCTCTCCCACAGAAATCTGGAACAAAAGGGAAGAGGCAAAGGCGCGAAAACTCCGGTTATTGCGTGCTGTGTCACACTGTAAATTGCTCGTTGGGGAACAGAGTCAAATTAAAAATTCTACACACTGACCCGGAGGCCCCCAATGTCAGGTACCAACCAAAAGAAATGAAAATAAAATGAACAGATTTTGTGTAATTATAACAATACACAATATCATATACATACCCACATTGCTGCAATATAATTGACTCTGTTACACATGTACGTTGGAATGAGCGTTTCTCAATCAATCCACCAGAGGGCGCTGCTCTTAATAACCATACTGGCCCAATACCACAAAGAAGAGTGAAGTTTTTTGAGAAGAGGAAGAAGAAGAAAGTCAACAATAACAAACATGGTGATGACAGAGGAGGTTTTACTAATGTGGATACTAATGTTAATAATGTGAAGGGTAGTTGGAGGTAGAAGGGATGTGCTCCGCTGCATCCGCTCCAACCAATGACAGTAGAATTCTGTAAGTCAGTCGTCTTGCAAAGCTCTAATATAAACACGAGTTGTCCAGAAATGTCATTTGAAAATGACAAATGAGCCGAACCGTGGTACATGCTCGAACCGAACCGTAAGGGGTGTTGGAGCCATTTATATTATTTATTAATATTTTGGATAATGGTAAATCAAAATAAGGCCAATGGTCATATTGATTAATGAATTATGATTGATTTCATATTGTTTTCAGCCGCTCATGCCCTCCTCCTGATCGGACCGTCCTCATCCTATGATTAGGGAGAGAGGACAGCTGGTTCAGGCCTTTTGTCTGACTGTCATGAGGAAGGAGTGAGACAGTTTATCTACCACTAAATATGTTATATCTGCTCAAGAAGTTTTTTGTTTGATTATTGTGAAGTTGAAGTCAACCACGGAGAATATTTTTGTTGGTGAAAAGAAATTTTGATCAGTTTTTGAATATAGAAATATATCCGCGAGTGCTTATTAAGGAATTCAGTGAGTCATAGACCTCCTCCTCAGACTACTCTGCAATTTTTGTTTTTTACCCTTTTTCGTTTTGAATGCAAGAGTAGCCGTAACAAGGGGCGTACCCTTTGGTATGACAGTACGTGTACCGTTGCACCCCTAGTTTTACTCTAGGTTTTATTTTTATCTATATCCTTGTGCAGCACTTTGGGCACTTTGCATTGTTGTAAATATGCTATAAAAATAAACTTGACCTTGGGCAGAGCACTCAGGAAACTGAGGTTCCAATAGCAGCACAACATTAGATATACACACAAGAAAATAGTCAAATAATAACTGTAAAAAGAAAACAGTATTAAAACTAGAGTCCATTGCACATTATAAAGTACTACTGGCTACATTCAGACTGCAGACAAATGTGGCCCTAATCTGAATTTTTGCCCATACATGACCTGTATCTGATCTGTTAAAGACAGTTTGAACAGCACTAATCTGACCCAGGCCTCTCTCATGTGGTCCTAAATCTGATACGTATCTGATATTTTCCAATGTGACTTCAGTCTGAACAGCCAGGTCGTGTTTATCCGACCTTTACGTCATTGAAATGTGACAAACGTCACAATTCTGCATCCCAGGAGTGTGACTTCTGTAAACACAGTGTGTGTCTGCGCAGGGTCGCATTCAGTTCATACTCAAAACTGATAGAAGTCACATTTAATGTGGAATATGAACAAGCACACACAAAAAATACTGGATTTCACCCAGAAATCCAAATTGTGCATTAAGACCTGCCTTCTGACCGTGGCCTAAATGTGCTAAATGTTACATACTTTAATTAGATGAATTGGACAAAAGACCAAAGTGCTGGTTTTCTGATGATTTCATTTATATGATAAAGTATTAGTACACGTCTATACATGTTTATGTCCATTTATACAATAGATTTATAAATGTTCCAATATAAATAACCTATAAAGTGAATGTATTGAAAAATATAGACTGTTTTGCTCTGTCATAAACATTTCTTCTTCTTCTCCTTCTTCTTCTCCTTCTTCATCTTCTCCTTTTCCTCTTCCTCCTTCTTCTTCTCCTCCTCCTTCTCCTTCTCCTCCTCCTTCTTCTTCTCCTCCTCCTTCTTCTTCTTCTTCTTCTCCTTCTCCTTCTCCTTCTCCTCCTCCTTCTTCTTCTTCTTCTCCTTCTCCTTCTCCTCCTCCTTCTTCTTCTTCTTCTTCTCCTTCTCCTTCTCCTTCCTCCTCCTCTTCTTCTTCTTCTTCTTCTCCTTCTCCTTTCCCTCCTCCTTCTTCTTCTTCTCCTTCTCCTCCTCCTTCTTCTTCTTCGCCTTCATCTTCTCCCTCCTTCTTCTTCTTCTTCTTCTCTTCTTCTTCTTCTCCTTCTTCTCCTCCTCCTTCTCTTCTTCTTCTTCTTCTCCTTCTTCTCCTCCTCCTTCTTCTTCTTCTTCTTCTCCATCTTCTTCTTCTTCTTCTTCTCCTTCATCTTCTCCTTCTCCTTCTTCTTCTCCTCCTTCTTCTTCATTACTACTTCTTCTGTATCTGTGAAACTACAGCCAATCAGCTTTTTTTTTTTTTTTTTTTTTTTTTTATTGCTTACTTTGTCTTCATCAGTGACTCAAGATTGATGAAATTCCACTCCTTTTCTTCTGAAGACATATTACCTGTAGACCAGTGTAATAAGCACAGAGATAAAAGCCCTGATCACCAGACTGGTTTCTTTTGTAACTAAAAGTGTATCTGGATAAAAGTAAATAACTCCCTGATACTCTCTCTCCCTTTGTAGGACTTGGAGGTTTTGTCCCAGGAATTAGTCCGTCTCAGCAAAGACAACAACCCTGGTGGCGGTGCAGCTGGGTCGGGATGAGACTACCACCTGAATCCATCCATCCCTCCGCTCCAGCGCCCTCATCTCCGCTGCAACAGACTAACACCTGGAACCAACCTGTCTTTCCTTTCCCATTCCTCACGATCATGACCTGCTGAGGGCTGTGACTATTATCTGGAGTCTTTCACCACTTTAGTCTGCCTACCAGGCCGTGACTAAACGCTGGAACTTGATCATCTGTTGTTTCTTGAGAGGAAACAGTGAGTATAAACTACAGAACAGAGGGAACGGAAACACTGAGGAAAACAAAGAGTTGCTCTTGAATGTACTGTAATTAGACCGCACCATTCACTTCTTGTACTTGTCGAGTCCTGACTATGATCTGGAATACACACTCTTGTAACAGATGTACAATGTGTGTTGTAACTGACTGTAAATCTTTGCTTTCAGCGTCTTCTGACTAATGTCTGCTCTGTCCTGGTGCACACAAGCTTGGCATAGGAACAGAAGTTGTGTCTTAACTGACTGAACATTTATTTTATCATGTGCCTGCTATGCACAAGCATATGCTGTATGTATTATTATTGTTATTATTTGACGCGTTTGTTATTCATCTTCTCAACAGTTTTCAGCCTGCAGCTTTGACAAACCCCAGTTGTATGTACATTGGAAGGAGTAAAGAAAATTGCAAAAACTTTCTAATGGGAAGTCGGTGTAAAAGTGAGAAAAATCCACCTGTTTAGAGCCACAGAGAAACATGGTTGAAACTTTAACCTCCTGAGACCAAGTTATTTTTGTCATTGATTTGAGTTGATTTTAAATCTTTTTTCCAAACATGTAGACCAGGAGTGTCAAACTCATTTTAGTTCAGGGGCCACGTACAGCCTAATATGATCTAAAGTGGGCCGGACCAGTAAAATAATATAAATAATAGGATAAGAACTTATGAATAATGTCAACTCTAGGGATGTAACGATATGAAAATTTCATATCACGGTTATTGTGACCAAAATTATCACGGTTATCATTACTATCGCGGTATTGTTGAAATTGTGCTCAAAATGTTCAAGAAGTACTTATACACACACTGACATAATTTAACCAAGTTGCATTTTGGAAAAAAAAAAAAAAGTAATAGGCACAATGCACTTTCTGTTGCAGAAACACTCAAGTATTAACCCGTAGTGGTCTGAGCCTATTTTGTCTGTTTTTCAGTACTTCTGATTTTGCCCTTATATACTATATAAACAAATGTTTACTATACCCATGTTTGGGATCTTTTTTTTCAGCACAACTTCATTTATATCATCTGTCTATTATTTTTTCACTTTAACCTACTGTATCAACACAAAAGGCCAGAAAACACAAAAAAATATTTAAAACCGATTTGAAAAATATATATAATTTGTTGCATAAATAACACAAAGATGCTTAACGAACCTTTTCAAAGACTTTAAAAGTGAATATTGGTTCCAAATATTAGGAATATACAATTAAAATTGTAATAAATTAAAACTATACTCAAATATTTGACATAAAAGCATATCTTTACATAGGCGTTTTCTCCGGAAAAGTGCGCTAATCAAATGCGGTTATCATGATAATTAGAATTTAAACAGTAATACTAACCGTCTGCAATTTTACCGCGGTTTATCGTTATACCAGTAATCGTTACATCCCTAGTCAACTACAAAGTTCTTTTCTCTGTTTTTGAGTGAAAAAAGTCAAATTCCATAACGAAAATGTTTACATCTACGAACTGTACCTGAACAGAACATGAACAAATATGAACCTGAAAATTCTTAAGAAAAATCTGTGCAATTTTAACAATATTACGCCTTAGTTTATCATTTATACATATGCATCACAACTTTCAGATCACAGTGGATCTATGAATACACAAAATATTTAGTAAGAGGCAGAATATTGGTACGATTCCACATACTTCTCTTAAGAACTTTCAGGTTATTCACATTTTTTGTAAAAGGCTAGTCCGTAAATGTAAGCATTTTTGTGTCATTTTACTTTATTTTACACTACAACGAGAAAAAAATTGTAGTTTTCATTATTTATAGGTTATTATGATAGTATTTTACTGATCTGACCCACTTGAGATTGAATTGACCTAAAATGATTCTAACATCCGGGTTGTTAATATCGTCAGTGTAATTTCTGCATTTCACAAATTCATCCCAGGGGCCGGACTGGACCCTTTGGCGGGTCGGATTTGGTCCCCGGGCTGCATGTTTGACACCTGTGATGTAGACAGTGAAATCAAAACAAAACCAACCAACAAAATATCAGTAATGAAACATCAAAGGTTGATAAGTAAACAAACGAGAAAAAAAAAAAAAAGTAGAATAAAATAAAATATAAATAAATAAAATTAAACATGCTTGAAAAGGAATAGGGAGAAGTAAAAACATATGCAAACTAGCATGAATTTACAAAATGGAAAAATTACATTGAAAATATTAAGTCAAGGTGTCCAATTGCATTATGAAAATATTTACAATTACAGACTTTTCTCACAGTAAAATGCGAATAACCTGAACAAATACGAACAACCTGAAGTGTTTTAAGAACTTTAACAAAATAATAGATTCACTGCGATCTGTACGTCATGTTAATAATAAGATGAGATATAATATTGTCGAAATTGCTGTTATTTTTCTTAACAAATGCCGGGTTTACACGGTTGTTGAGGTTATTCATATTTTCATTATGCAAATTGACTTTTTTCACACTAAAACAAAGTGAAAAATTTGGATTATTCGGTATATAAAATATTTGTTATGCTTATTATTTTACTGCTTGAGGTCACATTGTGCCGTATGTGGGCCCTGAACTAAAATGAGTTTGACCTCCATGGATTAAAACGTCCATTATTATCCACAGCGTCCACATGTTGGACAACGATGGCTTGACTGAGTGTTTGGACCAGTTTGGGGTCAATTTTTCGTTAAAAAATAGAAGAAAAAAATATCTATTTTATCAAATATCCATGTTGGTTTGGACAGAATGGGAGCATTTATCGCAAAAATCGGAACAGCTGTAGCTACTACAGTAATTTTTTGATCCCAGTTTGAATTATGGCATCAAATACACATATTTTTTCAGTTGGTTTTTTTTTTCTTATATTTTATGGTTTCATTTTTGAGATTTTACAACACAAACATTTAGAACATAGTGTCAGTTTTCGTCCTGTATATTGTCCACTTTTTCCATCAATCTTCGCATGTTCCTTTAAACTGAAAAAATACGCAAGCAACATGTGAAGACTGATGGAAAAAGAGGACAATATACAGGACGAAAATTGACACTATGTTCTAAATGTTTATATTGTAAAATCTCAAAATGAAACCATAAAATATAAGCAAAAAAGAAAAGAAAAAGAATGTGTATTTGATGCCATAATTCAACTGGGATCAAAAAATCTGAATAGCTGTAGCTACTACAGTCATCTTTTGATCCCAGTTGAATTATGGGATCAAATACACATACTTTTTCTTTTTTTGCTTATATTTTATGGTTTCATTTTTGAGATTTTACAATATAAACATTTAGAACATAGTGTCAGTTTTCGTCCTGTATATTGTCCACTTTTTCCATCAATCTTCACATGTTCCTTTAAACTGAAAAAATACGCAAGCAACGTGAAGACTGATGGAAAAAGAGGACAATATACAGGACGAAAACTGACACTATGTTCTAAATGTTTATATTGTAAAATCTCAAAATGAAACCATAAAATATAAGCAAAAAAGAAAAGAAAAAGAATGTGTATTTGATGCCATAATTCAGCTGGGATCAAAAAATCGGAATAGCTGTAGCTACTACAGTCATCTTTTGATCCCAGTTGAATTATGGGATCAAATACACATACTTTTTCTTTTTTTGCTTATATTTTATGGTTTCATTTTTGAGATTTTACAACACAAACATTTAGAACATAGTGTCACTTGTCGTCCTGTATATTGTCCACTTTTTCTATCGATCTTCGCATGTTGCTTGCGTATTTTTTCAGTCTAAAGGAACGTTTTGCAAGTATAGAAAACATCAGATGGTCAAGTATGATGTAGTTTTGCGTGGACTGCATTTGTCGTCTCATGTGAAACACAACACCTACATTTAAAACACTTCTGTTTTTCCGGAATGAGGTGAAAAAAGTGGCAAAAATCACTACAAGTCTGGTCGTACTGAAGATAGTTACAATTACGTCTCACATGAGTCCTTTTTACAGATACTCAAACTGTTTTACGACAAACTGTCATTTTCTCAACTTGAAAAATTCTCTTAAACGGAGAAACTTCGTATGTAAATTATCAGTTTCCACAAGTCTTGACCCATCACTGCTCCATTAATCAACCTCAGATTACAGTGTGAGGTGATTACATTACTACAGTACATCCTATAGAGGTCATTGGAAATATGTGAAACTTTTCTTTTAACCCATACAGATCCGAACGTCCACCGTCCAACCAAAAACATCGACTGATCTAAACTGTTTAATACCTATCGATCCATTAATTCTATCAATCCATGTAAATAATTGGTGTAAAATACAGTTTGTCATCTTTTCATGGTCATCAGATATGACCCATTTGGATGTTCAGAGGCGCCATAGTTACCGTGGAAACACCGTCATCTTCTACAACATTGATTCACTAGTAAAACCCATGCATGGAGACACTTGTTTTTATATTTAGTCATTCATATCTTTGCTGAAAAAAGTCACTTTTTCTTCAGATTTCTCTTTTTTTATATAAGAACCTTTGAATTTACTCTGAGCTTTTATCAACATCCACATAATCAGTGAATTAAATATAGGAAAATACCCGATTTCCACTCATTTTCAATGCAAAATACTGTGGATAATATTATAACAAATGGTGATAAATCACTTAAGAAAGGTTAAATACAGAGAATTCATTCAGGATCTGCCACAGAAGTAACTCTGGGTCTCTAACAGATACTGGACAGGATCTTTATTTTTCCTTTTGAGGCTGATTTCGCTATAATGTCTCGTACATTTTATCGCTTAAAACACAGTTACTCACTAAACAGATACAACAACAAATGATTTAAAGGGCTCATATTTCTCTAAACCCACTTTTATTAGTCTGTGGTTCAGTTATTTGTTTATTTGGACCCTAATAGTTCATACAGTTTGAATTTGAACCCTCCAGGTGCTGCAAAACTATCTTTAGATTCATTCTGGCAAAAATCCAGTGGATTTCTACAGCCTGTTTTAATTCCTGCTTTTAATTTGTTACATTTAATAATTAGTTATGCCACGATATTTGCACATATAAGGTCCAGACTTCCAACGAACATTTCTCAGAGTACGACATAATTGTTTATCAGCAGCAGCGGTTGTAGTAAAAACTGAAAATATGTCCAAACTTTGAGCCGATTACCTAAAATGTTCAGTTGTTGGTTGAACGGGACAGAGCAGCACAGCCAACAACCTGGAGGGGGCGGAGCCTGAAGTGGCTCATGTGCATTTAAAGGGCCAGCGCTCCAAACCACCTTTCTGGTGTCATTACTCAGAAATAGTGTTGAAGATGGACCTGTGGAGTTGAATGAATGAAGAATTCAGACCCGAGCAGAGCATTTACAGTTTATGTAGACCACAGGGAAATGTCTGAAAATGAAGAATTCCATTTAAAAAAGCTAAATATCACTCCTTTAAGCATGGATTTGTCAATTAAAAACTGGCCACAGAACCACAGAAGGGTGTCACTGAACAGTTAGTATCGAGAAGTCGACAAAGTCATGTGATTTTGTTTTTATTCTTCATTTCCTGAAGGATCGACAACATGTATTCCATCATGTTTTAGTTCCGACACGATAACAGTTTCTGCCTCTAATCCCCTCATGTCACAGTGACCCTCGTAACAGACTAAAGGTCTTTAAACACAGGTTATGTTTTATTTCATAGTTGATATGTGGTGGAAACAGAGTAGGGGTGTGTGTGTGTGTGTGTGTGTGTGTGTATAGTCGGGAATTGTCGAACAGGTTGATGCTGAATTCCCAAAACCACAATGATCTTCCATGTTCCTGTTCTCTGATTCAGGTTGATTTGTTTAACCCTCTGGTATCCAGGTGCGCCTTTTAGGCACACTTTGCACTTCGTTTTAAAAAACATCATATTATTTTCCAACATTTCAAATAAGGTTAAAATTCAAAAGTTGTTCATTTTTGCATGATCTTTAAAATTCTGGCCACCAACTAAAATGTGCACATTGTAAACAAAAGAAAATTACAAGACTAGCATCTGTCTGCCAAGTGTGCCTAAAACGCACTATTTCTTCTAATTGATTTGTATGATTTGGGCTGACCTTGATTTACAAAAATAAAATCAAATTAGAGCAGAAAAATAAATCAATATATAATATTTAATAGTTTGATTTATAGGTGTGCATTTTACGCACACTTGGTGACAGATGCTAGTATTTTTGAACATTTGACCTAGCGCCAAAAATAATAATGCAAATTAACCAATGTTGGAGTTAATCATTGACATATGCCAGGATGAAAAAATCAAATAATATGTGATCCACTTTTTATGTAGTATATTGAAAAAAAAGAATTTTTTGTGTTTTTTGCATCAAAAAAAATGGTTTGTTTACATTACAAACACAGTATTTAAAGGGTTAAAAAATGTGACAATTCTTGAGAATTTGGTATTTTTATTTACAGCTCAAGTTGATGAAATAGATAAAAGTGTAAAAGAATTAAAAACAAACTGTATGGAATTTTTTTTTTTTACATTATTCCACAAGTGTGCCAAAAAGGCACACTTGGTGCATAGTAAGGGCTTTGCCGGACGAGATACCGGAGGGTTAATTCTGATCACACGGTTATAAAACAGATGCCACTGTGACCTTCTCTTAAATCTCTTTAAAGCTGCTCACAAATAATTTTACCAGAATTAACAAAATATATCACATTTTGGACAGAATCCCTAACTTCCCTTAACTTCTCGTCTATGACTATGTCATGGACCACCAATGCTAACGACCTGTTATTTTGTGTCTTTGTATGTAAACTCTGGTTGCAGCTGCGCATCATCAGGTTTTTTTATTTATTTCTTTTCGTGTAAAATGCGAAATGGCTCAAAGCAGCAGCTCATAAATATCCAGACCTCATTTGTCTTGAAGTAAACTGGCTTGTGGCCTTGACTATTTGCTGGATTTTATTTTTGCGTCTTCTACAAATGTATTTTACTTTGATTTAAAAGAAAATATTGAAGTTTTTGTGGGAAAAACAACCTATCATTTGTCAGTAATTAAGATAAAAGGCTAATTTCAGATAATTCATCGGACCACAACAGTTTTAGGCTTCGATCCTCTGGACTATTTGGTCACCAAACGTCTTGGGTTTTCATTGTCTGGACTTTGAATCTCCAGGGTACAACAGTGTTCAAGGGCCTTTTTAGGTAAAAGTTAAAATGTTTACAAGCTGGGTAAGGACGGGGAATATTTTAAAGAATAAAACGTGGATATTCTCGGAAATTAAAGTCATATATTTGCAAGAACAAACTCACAAATACTCTGAGATTAAAGTAATACATTTATGAGAAAAGTTTTTAAGTTTGTGAGTTTATGTTTGACTTAATGTCAGAATATTCAAGTTATTTTCTCTTAAATTTATGACTTTAATACTATTGAATTGTGAGTTTAGTTCTAGTAAATTCACCGTTTTAATATCCAGTTGTTTTTCTCTAAATCCCACTTGTACGTTTATTAATTTGACCTAAAGAAGGCCCTGCACCATTAAACGGGCCGTGTCTATGTTTTGGATTACATAACTGTAACTAATAGAAGAAATTAAAATTGTCTGCTTTTATTCCAGTTTGGATATGTCTACGTCCTGCTAAAAAGTGCAAAGTAAGATGTCTCAATGGTTTGACTATTCGTCTACGTCTGGATTTATTTTTTATTTTAGGTTCAACAGGAAATGACTCAACAAACACCTCTGGACTTGTTGGCCTTTGGTTTTTTCCATCGGATTGTCTGGAATGTTTTCTTATGTTACTAAACTACACAGGCCCTGACTATGTACTGGACTATACATGTGTCTCTACTGATGGGGCTCTGACTATACCTTGGATTGTACTTTTATTTTGCCTGTACATTCTCTGCTTTATTTTTTTGTTTGTATACTGCAGTAAACAAAAAAAAAAAGACACAAAAACATCCACTACAGTCTGGTGTGTTTAAAGAATTTGTTTGCATTGCAGCTTCGGGCTTTCACAAACTCATTCAGACCAAACTTTTAAGATTCTATGAGATGTTTAAATAAGAGATGAGAAATATTTAGAATTCGGAGCTGCACTGAAAATGAATCCAAAGCTTCTGTGAGTGGGATCGGTCTATGTGCTGGGCTGCAGGCCGGCCTCTCGCTCAGTGTTTCTGTCGTTATATTTTATTTTATTTTATTTTTTGGCCTGTCGCTTTTGGTTTTGTTTGTAATGTTGAATCTGTATATAAACGCTGTCGTATGACTTCTAACTGTATGAAGAATCAGCTGATCTATTTATGAGACGGATGTCGATGATCATGACGCTAATTATTGTAACTTGGATTAAATCGGATTAAATATCGTCTGGCAGTCGAGTGTCCAAGTTTATTTACTCATTAAAATAAAGTGGAAACTGATGAACCTGCAGATGATGACCACACGGATCTGTTTAAATCCTGGTTTTAACATCAACTGTTTTTTTTTTGTTTGTTTTTTTTTTTAGAAAATACTCATCTTCATTTCCTCATTTTCTAAAACTGAGGATCCGAGAAGCCTTTTTAATTAGGTCACTCATTTGTTTTAATTCAGTTATTTTATGTCTGTTTTGTTGTTAAATTTGGTTAATTTTATTTTTTTCTTCATCTATGTGTATATTCTTATGAGTATTATTTTTGTCTTTTTCTTAAAATTTTTTTTGTCTTTTTTTGGCATTTTTTTGTTCATTTTATTTCATTAATTTGTTCATGTTTCAGATTATTTTAATATTTCTCCATTTTTGTTGCTTATCTAGTGTTGAGTATTTGGTTTTTTTTTTCCATTTAGTTTATTTTATTCATTTTGTGTTGATTATTAAATTTTTGCATATTTTTCTGTATTTTATTCATTATTTGGTTAATTTGCTTTTTATGTTTATTTCATGTTTTTTTTTTTTTTTTCAAGCATTTGCCAACTTTTTTTTTTTTCATATTTTTCAGTTTTTATTTTTTTGATTTTGTTGACGTCATCATTTCATTGCTTATTTTGTGAATTTTCTTATTGTAAGTTTTATTTTGCTTATATTGGTTTAATGTCATGAAAGCCAGAGTACACATTTTGCTGTCTTTCTAAACGTTAAATCACAGTTAACCAAACAAGTTTAATCCTCATAATCTTTTACATTCAAAGGGAAAAAATATATAAAACTGCTGCAATAAGTGGATTCGTTCAGTGAAAAAAATGGTAATTTTATGGTAATTTTATGATTAATTTATCTAAATTTGAGACCAGAAGTATCAGTTTTTCTTTCTTGTTTTGAGCTGAAATAGTTGGGATCCAGTTTTTCAGGGTTTCATTTATGTATCAAGTTAACTAGATGTCAATGTTTTGATCCTTTGAAATTGAGACAATGTCCCACAAAACTATATAAAAGAAAATGCGAGTTCAAGATGATTTAAATGTTTACATCCAAATGAGTGACTAATTCTAAGGGAATTTTCAGAAATTCTGCAGAAAAAAAAAAAGAGTATTTGTCCATTTTTCTGTCACTATTTTCTATTAAATGGACAAAAGTGACTAAAAATAAATACTAATGACACATCAAGATGCTATTTCTCTATGATCCAATCTCCATTTACTGTCATTTTAATTTCTCTGTGCCTTTTTCATCATTTTCATCGTGTTTAATTAGTCATGTATGACATCCTACCAGTTAATTCACCAAGAGATTTTCTTTTCTCCGTTATTGTTTCATCGGTTTGGCTCGAAATGAGTCTTAATGTGGAACTGTATCATGATGCAAATTAACATTACAGATAATTTCCCTCAAATATATTAAAATACATTCAAAAACAAAATAAAACAAAAAACAAACAAAAAACAAAAAACCCCAAACAAACAAAGGAGAGGGAAAAAAAAAAGGGGGTGGGGGGGTAGGGGGTTGGAGGAATACCCTTTGACTGGCCATGGCTGGTCTGGTCCTTGGGCTGTGGTTGTGCTGCTGGGGGTGCTGGGGGTTGATGGTGTCCTCCCCTCTTTGGGCTCTGCGTGCTGGGCTCCACCCCCCCACCCCCCCACCCATAGCCATATTAATTTAAATGGATTCATATAAACTCAAAACAGATAGTAACTGATACAAATACATTGTTACAAATATTAAATTATTTAACTAGTAGTATTGTGACTGCCTCCACCGCTGCCACAGTAATACTAGCAAATTAGGCTACTGGTATAATTAAATATTTTTGTATTATTACAATTATTATTTCCCCCCTCACTCCTCCCTCTCTCTTTCTCACTTTCATTTACACCCCCCTCTTCCCCTTTTCCCTATCACCCCTAACCAGGCTATATGGTTTAGTTGCTATTTACATTTATGATCTTTTTCTTTGTAATATGTCGTTGTTGTTGTTGTTGTTGTTTGTCAATACTCTGTCATTGTTGTTGTTTTTGGTTTATTTATTTGTTTGAGTTTCCCTTTATGTGTTGTTGTTTTTCTGTCCACATTCTCTTGTTAACTATCACTAATAATATATATATAATATATACATATATATACACGCGCACACACACACACACACACACATATATATATATATATATATATATATATATATATATATATATATATATGTATGTACAGGGTGGGGAAGAAAAATTTACAATATTTTGAGGCAGGGATTGAAAGACAGTGTATGACCAATTAGTTTATTGAAAGTCATGAGAATTTATTTGCCACAAGAAAATGTACATAATAGAAAATGTTTTTATTCTATGTGTCCTCCTTCTTTCTCAGTAACTGCCTTCACACGCGTCCTGAAACTTGCGCAAGTGTTCCTCAAATATTCGGGTGACAACTTCTCCCATTCTTCTTTAATAGTATCTTCCAGACTTTCTGGTAATAGTTTTGCTCATAGTCATTCTCTTCTTTCCATTATAAACAGTCTTTATGGACACTCCAGCTATTTTTGAAATCTCCTTTGGTGTGACGAGTGCATTCAGCAAATCACACACTCTTTGACGTTTGCTTTCCTGATTACTCATATGGGCAAAAGTTTGTGAAAAGGTATGGATAATAGTGTTAGGTATGATTATGACATCAATATATGTTTGGTTTCAAAACAATTGATGTAGTGCCTGCTGAGAAAAAACAACTAAATGTTCATTGTAAATTTTGCTTCCCCACCCTGTATATACTGGGCTTACTTTATGTTATTATTAAAAAAAACACAAACATTAAAAACAAAGACAATCTGAACTTATGTGACTATATTTGTGGGTTAGAGCAGATGAAATGTATCCTGACATCCAGAAATGTCGCTGTCAGATCCTGTTCCCGTCGTGTTAAATGAGAACGGAGCCTCACACGTCTGTCCTGTTGTGGTGAAAACAAGTCACCTGGATCAGTTTAACGGATGTGAGCGTCCTTTCCCATCGACACGGGGAATATTATATCTGACACAGATGTTCCTGAGCCTGTCAGCGTGGATTTACTTCAGTTAGAGACCACACGTTTAGGATTAGAAACTGATAAATGAGAAGTTTCTGCAGGAAATATGTTTTAAAGGGTCCTGAGGGGACAGCTGTAGACCCTCAAAGACCAGACTGACACCAACATCTACTGATAGAAACTGCCTTTAACCACTAAAACTATCAATACATGTAAATAATTGGTGTAAAATACAGTTTGTCGTCTTTTCACAGTCATCAGATATGACCCATTTGGGTGTTCAGAGGCTCTGTAGTTACCGTGGAAACCCCGTCATCTTCTAAGTTACAAAACAATAAATAATGTGAAAAAATAAGCAAAAGTTTTACTAAAATTAAGTAAATAAAAAAGACTAAATGAAGCAACAAGATGAACAAAAACACACAAATTAGCCAAAAAAATGAACAAAAAGGAACCACAACTTAAAATAATAAGCAACGTGTAGAAAACAAACCACAAAAACTAAAATATATATAACAAAATGGGCAAAAACAAATAAGTAAAATGAATAAAAATGAACAAAATAAGTGTATCCGTAGTTACCGTGGAAACACCATCATCTTCTACAACATTGATTCACCATTTAAACCCATGGAGTTGGATCAATGACAGTGGATGGACACACTGGGTTTATGTTCAATAATAAGTAAAATGAACAAAATTGAATAAATAAATAAATAAATAAATAAATAATGTGAAAAAAAAGCAAAAGTTTTGCTAAAATTAAGTAAAAAAAGAAAGACTAAATTAAGCAACAAACTGAACAAAAACAGACAAATTAACCAATAAAATTACCAAAAATGAACCGTAACTTAATAAAATAATAAGCAATGGGAAGAAAACAAACCATCAAAATTAAATATACAACAAAATGGGCAAAAACAAGTAAGTAAAATGAATAAAAATGAACAAAATAAGTGCATCCATAGTTACCATGGAAACACAGTCATCTTCTACAACATTGATTCACCAGTCAAACCCATGGAGTTGGATCAGTGACAGTGGATGGACATACTGGGTTTATGTTCAATAATAAGTAAAATGAACAAAAGTGAATAAAAAAAATTACAAAATAATAAACAATGTGAAAAAATAAGTAAAAGTTTTACTAAAATTAAGTAAATAAAAACGACTAAATTAAGCAACAAAATGAACAAAAACAGCCAAATTAGCCAAAAAAATGAACAAAAATGAACCACAACTCAACAAAATAAGCAACGTGAAGAAAACAAACCACAAAAACTAAAATATACAACAAAATGGGCAAAAACAAATAAGTAAAATGAATAAAAATGAACAAAATAAGTGCATCCGTAGTTACCATGGAAACAGCGTCATCTTCTACAACACTGATTCACCAGTCAAACCCATGGAGTTGAATCAATGACAGTGGTTCCAAACACTTATGTTCAGTTAGTGATATATTTTACTAAAAAAGGCACTTCTTCTCCATTTTTTCTCTGTTTTGCTTGAATAACCTGTTTTTTCATGCACTTACTTCTACGTGACCAGTGAATTAGATATAGGAAAATCCATGATTTACAGTGAAAAATGCCAAATATCGATGACAGTGGATGGAGATGCTTGTTTTTATGATTACTTAATGATATATTTCACAAAAATATCACTTTTTCTTCAGTTTTCTCTTTTTAATCATAACAGTTTTGGACTTTGACTTATTGTTGTTTTTATCAACATCTACAGAATAAGTAAATTACGAATAAAAAAAATCCTGATTTTCATTGAAAAATGCTAAATGCACCCGACAATATTCTAAAAAATGTTGAGAAATGTCCTCTAAAATTCATGTTTATTTGCAACATAGTATAGCAAACTATCAAAAACAAATTAATTTGAGCAAAAACACAAAAGTCTCTGTTTTGAATGTCTGGGGTCGCCAGAAATTTTTTGATGTTAAAATCCGGTCACGAGAAAAAAAAGGTTGGGAACCACTGTTTTAGCTGATATTGTACGTAGATCGCAATAACTATAGTAAATGTAAAATATGAAAGTACACAATCTGAAAAGAACGAGAGTATTTACACATTTTAAGTCTTCAACAATACTTGAATCAAACAACTGTAGATATTAACCCTTTCATGCACACTGGTCACTACAGTGGACAGCTATTCTACAGCTGTTCTCTTGTATATTCATGGATTTTGTAGTTCTTTTCGTTGTTTTTTTTTTTTACACATATCTTTATTAAAGTTTTAAGGCACTACATATCTTTTCTGACATGAATTGGTAACATTATGTAGATCTCTCCTGAGCATAAACCCCCAGAATCACAAACCCTCCCCATAGTTTTCACACAATTTATCAGTAAATACATGTTTCTGTGAGTCAAAAATTAAACATGTGGTGTCCAGCTGAGTGGACATTTTTGCAACTTCATGAAAAATAAGTTCATGAGATTTTTTTTTTCATTGTTATTATTTTTTATGTATTTATAATTTTTTAAAAAATATTATTATTATTATTATTATTATTATTATTATTATTATTATTTATTTATTTATTTTTTTATTTTCCAGAAGAAATTTTTCAATTGCATTGTTTTTTTCATGCCTAAAGAGGAATAAAAACACTCAGGAAAAAAAATTTGATTAAGGTTCTCATAATTCGTGCATGAAAGGGTTAATATTTACTAAGTGCCACATTTTACTTGGTGTTACTTACAGGGTGGGGAAGCAAAATTTACAATATTTTGAGGCAGGGATTGAAAGACAGTGTATGACCAATTAGTTTATTGAAAGTCATGAGAATTTATTTGCCACAAGAAAATTGACATAATAGAAAATTTTTTATTCTACAGGGTGGGGAAGCAAAATTTACAATGAACATTTAGTTGTTTTTTCTCAGCAGGCACTACGTCAATTGTTCTGAAACCAAACATATATTGATGTCATAATCATACCTAACACTATTATCCATACCTTTTCACAAACTTTTGCCCATATGAGTAATCAGGAAAGCAAACGTCAAAGAGTGTGTGATTTGCTGAATGCACTCGTCACACCAAAGGAGATTTCAAAAATAGTTGGAGTGTCCATAAAGACTGTTTAGAATGGAAAGAAGAGAATGACTATGAGCAAAACTATTACCAGAAAGTCTGGAAGTGGAGGAAGCAACAAAAAACGTACCAAAGCTTTTATTAAAGCTCTCAAATCCAAAATCCTAAAGGATCCAACCAAATCCATGAGAAAAATGGCAGTTGAACTTGAGGTAGACAACAAGAGCGTTAGAAATGCAGTAAAATATGATTTGAAGTTAAAATCTTACACAAGAACACCAAAACACTTGTTGACAACAGCAACAAATCCAACTTTAGCAATTTTTGGGAATCATGTTTATGGCCGCCTTCTAGCCCAGATCTAAACCCTCTGGATTCTGCTATTTGGGGCGTTTTAGAACATGCTACCAATAGAACATCACACAGCAATGTGGACTTTCTTAAAGATACTATTAAAGAAGAATGGGAGAAGTTGTCACCCGAATATTTGAGGAACACTTGCACAAGTTTCAGGAAGCGTGTGAAGGCAGTTATTGAGAAAGAAGGAGGACACATAGAATAAAAACATTTTCTATTATGGACATTTTCTTGTGGCAAATAAATTCTCATGACTTTCAATAAACTAATTGGTCATACACTGTCTTTCAATCCCTGCCTCAAAATATTGTAAATTTTGCTTCCCCACCCTGTATGTGTCCTCCTTCTTTCTCAATAACTGCCTTCACACGCTTCCTGAAACTTGCGCAAGTGTTCCTCAAATATTGGGGTGACAACTTCTCCCATTCTTCTTTAATAGTATCTTCCAGACTTTCTGGTAATAGTTTTGCTCATAGTCATTCTCTTCTTTCCATTATAAACAGTCTTTATGGACACTCCAACTATTTTTGAAATCTTCTTTGGTGTGACGAGTGCATTCAGCAAATCACACACTCTTTGACGTTTGCTTTCCTGATTACTCATATGGGCAAAAGTTTCTGAAAAGGTATGGATAATAGTGTTAGGTATGATTATGACATCAATATATGTTTGGTTTCAAAACAATTGACGTAGTGCCTGCTGAGAAAAAACAACTAAATGTTCATCGTAAATTTTGCTTCCCCACCCTGTATGTGACTGGATGGGGTCGACGCTTTTCTTTATAACTATTATAAGTTAACTGTTCCAGATTTAGTCACTTGTTTCCATAAAAATAACAAAACAAAGGCTGCCTTGAGGAACTTGAGGCTTTGAAAGAGCAGAACACAAACCTGTGGGTGACGCCACTGAGGATTCCACCCACAGATCCGATTAATAGAAGGAGAAAAGCAGTGTTGTCCTTCCAAGTGTAGTTATTTATTTATTTATATCTTCATTTCTCAGAATGCAGTGTATATTGTGTTCGGATGACGTCGAGATGAGGGGGAAACCGATTTCAGCTCCACAAATAATGGTTGTTATGAGATGTTTGGGATCTTTAGTTAAAAACTACTGTTCCCTTCTGTTTCCTAAAGAAGTAACATGTCGCCTGAAGTGATGATGCAGCTCTGTGATGTGTTTTTAATTGTTTTTTGAACCTCTACGGCACAGGTGTCAAACATGCAGCCCGGGGGCCAAAACCGGCCCACCAAAGCTTCCAATCCGGCCTGCGGGATGAATTCGCAAAGTACAAGTTAAGACATCGAGCTCAAAAATAATATCATAATAACCTATAAATAATGACAACACCATTTGTTATGTCTTTGATTTAATGCAAAAAACATTAAATTATGGAAATATTCACATTTACAAACTATCCTGTAAAAATACAATGTGAATAATCTGAACAAATATGAACAACCTGAAATGTCTAAAGAAAATTAAGGCAAGGCAAGTTTATTTGTATAGCACATTTCAGCAACAAGGCAATTCAAGGTGCTTCACACAGGACATTGAAACAAAAGAAACAAAAAGAAACACATTTAAAACATTATAAAAGAAACATGTAAAAGGTGATTAAAAACAGCAAGTAAGAAAATAACACATAAAATTAAAAAAAAAAAAAAAAATTAAAAAAAAAAAAACCACACACACATATTAAAGTAAGAGTTGCAGTGCAGAGTTTCAAAGAGAATATAAAGTTTAAAAAGTTTTTTAGTCAAAATGCAGCAGTGAACAGGTGAGTCTTTAACCTGGACTTAAAAGAACTCAGACTCTCAGCAGACCTGATATTTTCTGGTAGTTTGTTCCAGATATACGGAGCATAGAAACTGAACGCTGATTCTCCATGTTTAGTTCTGACTTTGGGAACACAGAGCAGACCTGCACCAGATGACCTGAGTGGTCTGGATGGTTCATACTGGACTAGAAGGTCTCTGATGGATTTTGGGCCTAAACCATTCTGTGCTTTATATGTTAGTAAGAGAATTTTAAAGTCTATTCTCTGAGAGACAGGGAGCCAGTGTAGAGACCTCAGAACTGGGCTGATGTGGTCCACTCTCTTGGTCTTAGTGAGGGCTCGAGCAGCAGCATTCTGGATCAGGTGCAGTCGTCGGATAGACTTTTTAGGCAGACCACAGAAGATACTGTTACAGTAGTCAACTCGACTAAAGATAAATGCATGGACAAGTTTTTCAAGGTCCTGCTGTGACATCAGTCCTTTAATCCTAGAAATGTTCTTGAGGCGATAATAAGATGACTTTGTAATTGTTTGTATGTGGTTTTTAAAATTCAGGTCTGAATCCATGACAACACCCAAATTCCTGACCTGGTCTGAGGTTTTTAACTGAAGTGACTGGAGCTGCATGCTGATTTTAAGACGCTTCTCCTTGGGTCCAAAAACGACTACCTCAGTTTTTTCTCTTTAAGCCCAAAATTAAGGCCAATTTTAACAAATTTCTGCCTGTTACTAAATGTTTTGTGCCTTTGCAGATCTCATATGGAATGCACATGTATAAATGATGAGACGAGGGATAATATTTGTAAAATTGCACTTATATTTCTTAACAAATTTAATTTTTTTCAGGTTATTCACATCCTTTTTGTTTGGATAGTTTGTATATGTAAATATTGGCATAACTGAGTGCTATTTTTTACATTAAAACAATCTGAAGTTGTCATTATTTATTGACTATCATGCTATTATTTTACTGGTCCGGCCCACTTCAGAATAAATTGGACTGAATGTGGCCCCCGGAAGAAAATGAGTTTGACACCCCTGCTCTACGGCAAAACTCAGTACGACAAATCACATTACAGGTAAGCAGACAGTGCCGTAACCTCACTGACTAGAAAAATACCAGACTGGTCCTTTAGTAAAGTTGGGTTTTATTCTCTTCTTTCACCTTTTTCACTCACTCATCCTGTTTCATTTTCCACATCCAGACAAAACTTTATGAAAAAAGCACCTCGCCTGCTCCTTCCTTCCCACAATCCCTTCTATTGTGGAGTAAAACTCTGCGTGCTCTCAGAAAACTTTGCTGATGAGGGTCGCGTTGGGGTGTCTCCGTGGGGAGCCGTCACCACGCTTGCCTCTAATTAGCTGTCCGGTACTTCCTGTCCCGCAGAGAGCGTCAGATTAGAGGGGTGACCGCACGCTGCTGACCGGGTCCTCCTTAACCTGATAGCGTCTGATTGGCTGAGCCGAGGGTTAATTGAAGGGAAGGAAATGGTGATTTTTTGTAATGTGACTTTAATTAAAAAGGAAACGGCAGGGGAATCTGTCTGTCTGTCTGTTTTTCTGTCTGTCTGTCACATCCACATCACAGCACTGACAAGAAATCTGAAAAATTACCTCAACAGTAAATGATCAAAATAGTCGCAGAATTACTTTTGTAACAATTTATTAACCCTTTAAACGCCAAAGTTGCAATATTGTAACAACCAACATAACTGACTGAAACAGACCATAGCTCCATTGAATTGTCAAATATTGTTACCACCTCCCACCAATAGGTGGCGGACATGTGCCCCTTCAATCCTAACACCATTTCAGGGCATGTTTCTATTTAACATGAAGAAGAAAATCCAGTTTAAAGGCGTGGTCCTGAGCTGGTTTTGTAAGCAATTAAAGTTTATTTAGTTTGGATAAATAAGAACAGATTTGTCTACTATGCTGTTTGGATAAAAAGATACTAAAACCTACTGCATTTTACTTTCTACTAATGTTTAAGTTCATTTATTTTAAGGATAAGATGACAAAAAAACAAAAACACAAAGAAAACTTCCATGTAAATATGTTCAAAGTTCAATTTTACTAAAAGTTACGCAATCCAATATGGCCGCTGCCATGTAACGTCGCAATATGTAAATTAGATGAGCACATTTACTCCCATTTCAAACTCTGGGTCATACCCAATATTTTTATTTACAGTATGACTTTATCTCTAAGCATTTCCAAGATACAGCCCTTTTCAAATCTTGAAATCAAAATTGAAATATTTTTAAATATTCCAAAACTCCAAAAAATAAATATCCAAAACTCTAAAACTTAATTTCTCTCAACATGTTCTACCTCTGAATTTCTAAAATATTTTATGTGCTTTGACTGTAAAAAATAATTTTCTACCACAACTAACCATCTACTTTCGTCACATCTCACTTTGGAAGAAAAATCTCCCATTAAACTTTAAGGAAAAATTAAAGTTTTTATCTCAAATCAGCATGAACAGGACATGTTACAGCTGTAGACATGATGTGTCCCAATACATTTGACCACATAGTTTATAAACATCAATGTTTCCTTAAAATTTAAAGAGAATTGGGAAATTGTTTTATATTGGGATAAATTTCATTGCATTTCATTGGTTAGTTTGGTTTAAATTGTTATCTTTGTTTCCAATATGCCTCAGAGATGTTTTTTTTTACTTAATTTCTCTCAACATTTTCTAGATTTTTTTTTTTTTTTTTTTATCTTTGACCATGATTTTAAATGTTCCACCTTCAAATTTCTAAAATATTTTTCATGCTCTGACTGTAGATAATAATTTTCTACCACAATTAACCATCTACTTTATTCACATCTCACTGAGGAAGAAAATTCTCCCATTAAACTTTAAGGAAATATTGATGTTTATAAACTATATGGACAAAAGTATTGGGACACATCATGTCTACAGCTGTAAGATGTCCTGTTCATGCTGATTTGAGATAAAAACATCAGTATTTCCTTAAAGTTTAATGGGAGATTTTTCATCCTGAGTGATATGTGTAGAAAGTAGATGGTTAGTTGTGGTAGAAAATTACTATCTACAGTCAGAGTTTGAAAAATATTTTAGAAATTTGAAGGTGGAACATTTAAAATCATGGTCAAAGATAAAAAAAAAAAAAAAAAAAAATCTAGAAAATGTTGAGAGAAATTAAGTAAAAAACATCTCTGAGGCATATTGGAAACAAAGATAACAATTTAAACCAAACTAACCAATGAAATGCAATGAAATTTATCCCAATATAAAACAATTTCCCAATTCTCTTTAAATTTTAAGGAAATATTGAAGTTTATAAACTATGTGGTAAAATGTATCGGGACACATCATGTCTACAGCTGTAGTCCGAGCACAAAAAATATTTCAGAAATTTAGAGGTAGAACATATAAAATCATAGTCATTGATTTAAAAAAAAAAAAAAAAAAAAAAGTCAATGTTATGAGAAATTCAGTAAAAACCATCTCTGTGGCATTTTGGAAACAAAGATAACAATTTAAACAAAACTAACCAATGCAATGCAATGAAATTGATCAATATAAAACTATATTATGACATTAGTCATTATTGTTTTGTATCCCAGACCCCTGTTAGAAAAGAAACACCTGAATTCAACGTGTCCACATACTTTTGTCCACGTAGTGTGTGTATTTTAGCCTCTTACACCCTCCATTCATTTTTTTCCAGGCTTGTAACTCTGTGTTTGACGTCATAACTCTGTGAACTGTGGGTCATTCCCTCAGGCGAAGTCTTCAGAAATGCAGAGTTGAGTTGCGAATGTTTGTGAGAAGATCCTCGCACACTTTTGACGTTTGACATCAGGTCAAACCTTTGCAGATTTAGCAGGAATGCGAATCATAGTCTGCGAATGTGAAGATGTGGATCGGGCCAAAGGGTGAAATGAGAGAGAGGGGAAAAGGTAATATGGGGTGGAAAAAATGGCAGAAAGAGGAGAAGAGATGAAAGCAGAGAGGGGAGAGGAGTGATATGGGGGGGGGGGGGGGGGGTAGGAGATAAGAGGGAGGTGAAAGGCCAGAGTGGACGAGGAGGTAATGTGAAAGAAGAGATATAAGGAGGGATGATGAAAGAGGAGATGGGAGGAGCAGGTGGAAATGAGATGAGGAGGAAATGAGGCGATGAAAAGAAAAGTTAAAGAGATGAGAAGGAGCGACGACAGAGGAGGTGAAACAGTAGGAGACGAGGAGGGGAAGGAGGCGAGTGATGGGGGGGGGGGGGGGGGGGGGGGGGGGGGGGGGGGGGGTGCTGCAGGAAGAACAGATGACATGACACCTCCATCCACCAAGACCATTACTGAAGAGATTCACCGAGCACAGATGGACCAAAGATAGAAACGGAAGTACAGTAAAATCAGCTGTTTGAAAGTCCAAACAGATCAGAAAATGTCCGTATGTTGGAAAATCTGGCTTCATACTTGTGTAGTCGCTGTTTTATGTTGTTTGTGCGATTCCTCATCAGACCATACAGGGGTTGGACGAAATAATGGAAACACCTTAAAACATCAACAAAATATAATTTAATATGGTGTAGGTCCGCCTTTTGTGGCAATTACAGCTTCAATTCTCCGAGGTATTGATTCATACAACTTGTGAATTGTTTCCAAAGGAATTTTAAGCCATTCTTCAGTTAGAATACCCTCCAACTCTTTTAGAGACGATGGCGGTGGAAATCGACGTCTTACTTGAATCTCTAAAACTGACCATAAATGCTCAATAATGTTGAGGTCTGGGGACTGTGCCGGCCATACGAGATGCTCAACTTCATTAGAATGTTCCTCATGCCATTCTTTAACAGTTCTAACTGTATGGATTGGGGCATTATCATCTTGAGGTGAAGGTGTTTCCATTATTTTGTCCAACCCCTGTATATTTCGTACCTAGACCTTCAGTGGTGTTCTTCCTGACTTAGTCCACCTTTTATCAATACTATAGCATCAATACTTTACAAAAAACACAATCTAACAGGGCGTTGTATCACAAACCGGTATTTGACGTAGAGAGTGGATGTCATTACTAGGGATGCAAATTATCGATTAATCCATTAATCATTAGTTGGTTGACCTTGTCGATCGATTAACGATTGACAAACGGCGATTTTCCTGAGAACCTGAATTTCTTTCTTTCGATGGGGTCTGTAAGAATAAAAGCTAAATATTGTTTATATACTTCATGAAAAGAGCATGTTGTATTCCTTTATGATTGATTTATTGAACCATTGGATAGAGTACAGACAACGACATTTATGGAGTAGAACTAAAGAAATTCTGCAGAGAAATTCAATAAAACAAATGGATCTGAAGAGGGGCAGTTTAGAAGAAATGGGCATTTCTCAGTTTGCATCACTGACATGATGGAGCGAGAATTCAGTGGAGATGCCAGCAGCCTTCGAACAGGACGTGGAAATGGACAGTTAACCGACAATCCAATCCAACTTTATTTGTAAAGAACTTTAAAACAACCACAGTTATTTATCAGTTTATTGTTATTTATTTGCAATATTATTTACACCAATTATCATACAAGTCTTGCTAATCCATTTGGATATAATTCCGATGTTCATCACTACGGTACCAGAGCTTCTACTTACATTACCACGCCCAAAAACTAATTCAATGAAAAACACTGTTGTATATAGAGCTGTTTCTTTATGGAACACTTCCTTTAACTAGAAGCACTCGGAGAGCGCAGACCTCCGCCAAGGCTGATCAGTGGCACCCCCCGTGGGCCCCCCCACCCCCGATCACCACCAAAATGTAATCATTTCTTCCTTATCCCATTTCCAACAAACCCTGAAAATTTCATCCAAATCTGTCCTTAACTTTTTGAGTTATGTTGCACACTAACGGACAGACAAACAAACAAACAAACAAACCCTGGCAAAAACATTACCTCCTTGGCGGAGGTAAATATTAGAAATATTTCAAGAAAGACAGCATTTAAAAAAAACATCTAAAGTCACTATTCAGGGTTGACAGTTTCTAGTCTTTTTATGTTACCGTTTTTGGAATTTTTTTTTCTTTCTTCTCCCTTCTTTTTTACTGTAACTGGATCTGTGTATTGTGTTTTTGCATCCTGAACTTTTTTTTTTTTTTTTTTTTTTTTAAGAGGACCCCAGGAAGACTAGCCTGGCATTTGTGCGTTGGCTAGTGGGGATCCACAGTATAGAATCAACAGAATAAACTACTGCTTATTTTTTATTCTGTCTGTAACCAAATCCATTTCTTCTCCTCTGTCGGCCATTGTGGGCTGAAAACAGATATTAAATCTAAACAAATATATTTTAGCCTATGTAAGTTGCAGCACGTGTGGTTTACTAGCTGTTTTGTTCTGTAACCGTCCAATCAAATGTCTGAAAATTGCCCACGTTGTTGTAATTCCTGCTATATTGCCCCTGTGTGGCCAACATGACACCTGATTGGTTAAAACAACAGGTTCATTCCATTTATTTTTTGCACAGAAGCTGAACTGTTCATTCTGAGCCTCAAGGCAGATTTATTTTACCTGGCAACATATGATGGTGATATATGATTGGAAAAACCCTCCATAATGACTGGAAGCAATGAAACCAAGAGAAAAGATACCAAATAAAGAAAATGGACTATAAAGTAGACTATAAAATATAATAAACTATAAAATATAAAGAGAATAGACTACTGGGAATAATTTAATACATGTTCATGGAACAAATATAAAAATGTAGGATGTAAAATGCAGGCCAGAAGAGAAGGCCCACCACTGAGTTTAAGTGCTTAATGTATATTTATAATCCAATCCACTTCATTTATATATCACATTTAAATAACAAGAATGTTTCCAAAGTGCTGCACTCCATAAAAACAAAACAAGTAAAAGAAATACTAAAAACAAATAAGTACATAGAACTACAACAATGATCTAAATAAAACAATAAAATCAGATAGTTAAAAGTAGTGAAATCAATAAAAACTAGAAAAGCACTCGGAGAGCACAGACCTCCGTCAAGGCAGATCAGTCCCCCCCGCCCCCCCGTCACCACCAAAATTTAATCATTTGTTCCTTTGCCAGTATCAACATTTCATGAAAATTTCATGAAAATCTGTCCATAACTTTTTGAGATATCTTGCTAACAGCAAATGATGAAAACATAACCTCCGCCGTTACACTTGGAGGAAATAAATAAGTAAGTAAGTAAGTAAGTAAGTAAATTAGAAAAGCACTTGGAGAGTGCAGACCTCCACCAAGGCAGATCAGTCCCACCCCCCCATCACCACCAAAATTTAATCATTTATTCCTTGTGCTGACAGTTTCATCCAAATCCGTCCATAACTTTTTGAGTTATTTTGCTAACAGACAAACAAACAAATAAACCAACAATGATGAAAACATAACCTCCGCAGTTCCTTGGCAGTTCCCCCCCAATCACCACCAAAATTTAATACTTTGTTCCTTGTGCCAGTATCAACATTTCCTGAAAATTTCATCAAATTCTGTCCATAACTTTTTTAGTTATCTTGCTAACAGACAAAGAAAGAAAGAAAGAAAGAAAGAAAGAAAGAAAGAAAGAAACAAACAAACAAACAAACAAACAAACAAACAAACAAACAAACAAACAAACAAACAAACAAACAAACAAACAAACAAACAAACAAACAAACCCTGATGAAAACATAACCTCCATGGCAGGGATAATAACAGACAGAGGACCACACAACTCACATGAATTTAAAAGCCAGAGAATAAAACTTGGTCTTAAGATGAGACTTAAAACACTCCACCGTGGGGGCTGTTTGGACGTGGGGGGGGCAGGGTGTTCCAAGGTCTGGGGCCGACCACAGACCAAGCCCTGTCCCCCCTGGTTTTAAGTCTGGTCTTAGGCACCAGGAGCTGGATACCTGGAGAACATTTCCTGTACTTTTTCCCTTTCGCTGCAGTGAAGAAGTGGAGTCAGTCCTTCATCTTCTACCAGAGCAGCTTATTGGTCCATCATGTGCAGATGGATGTGAACAGTTTGGTTTAATGCTCTACTCAGCAGTTTGAGACATAAACTCCTGTTCTCACCTCGTCACAGTAGGATGGACCCAAAATGTACTGTTTTTAATTATTTCAGTACCAATCAGCACTTCATGCTGACTCGGATTGTTTTCAGAACCTGTACATGCAGATATTTGCATAATTACATTGAGTCTGATGTGAGTTTGTGGTGTCTTTAACTTACTGAAACCACACTGTTTTTCCTTTTATTTATTTACATCACTGTAGCAAACAACGCCAATGGGTTTTGTTTTTGTTTTTTTTTGCACTTTAAGATCCTCATGTTAAATTGATGCTGGGGTCACATCATAATGTTAACAATACTGACATGTTTGATCTGACCGGATGTTATAGCTAATCTGAAGTATAGAACATGTTCAACCTGCAGTCAACCTCCAAGTTTCACTGCACTTGATGTTTATTGGTTCATAAATGACTGTGATGAGCTGGAACACTGGTCATTTTGGTCTTTTTCTGTTACTTCGTTCTTCTATTCTTGAACAGAACCATGGTTCAGTGTGATCCAGGCTGAAAACACCACTTTTTGTTGCAGCAAAGACTGTTTTTTTGGTCATCTTTTGGTCTGGAACTTTTCACACCTTAAAATTTTGGTCCATAAAGATGTAAAAGCTTAAATGTTATAGAATCTAATCATCACATTTTCCATATAAATGTTCTGAGTGTAATAACTTTCTAATTATTTTGTTAGTTTTTTGGCTGTTTTCTTACGGAGCTCCTTTGGTGACATGAGGAAAAAAATATTAATGCTAAATGCTAAGTGGTCAATATGCACAAATCTCTGAAATCTTGAAGTTACTGTCTCTTTTCCGGCACAGTATCTAATTGGCCCATGTGATGCACTTTTCCACCAATAGAAACGCGGTGATATGTTTTCTTGCATGTAAGCACTTCCTCCTTTAGAACCGGGTTTTTACCATCTCTTCCTGCACTGAACGCCCACCAAACGTAATGACACTATCCCCGAAAAATTACACTACCAGTCAAAAGTTTGGACTCACCTGGTTTTGCTTTATTTTCATGACTATTTACATTATAGATTCTCAGTGAAGACATCAAAACTATGAATGAACACATAGAACTATGTAGTTAAAAAAAGTGTGAAGTAACTCAAAGCATATTTTATATTTTAGATTCTTCAAAATAGCCACATTTTGCTTTTATTACTGCTTTGCACATTCTTGGCATTCTCTGGATGAGCTTCATGAGGTAGTCACCTGAAATGTTTTCCAAAAGTTCTGAAGGAGTTCGCAGTGATGCTGAGCACTTGTTGGCCATCTGTGGTCCATCTCATGTCATTTAAATGAGAAGGTGAGTCCAAACTTTTGACAGGTAGTGTATGTTTTTATTGTTTCTCATAACTTTGGTTTTACTTGTCCTTTACGATATGATACAATACAATACAATACGATACACTTTATGGTCCCCTTAGGGAAATTTGTCTCGGACTCCAAGAGCTGCACAGGTGAAGCCTCCAATTAAAACCACAGAAGTATTAGACTAGAACAAAGATGCAATCACATAACTCATATATTGCACATACCCATATCGCACAAGGCTCTTATAGATTGTTAAAAGGAAAAATGCAAGCAATAAATATACTCAGTGCCAATGAAAACACAACACTTGAAGATTCTTATATTTTTTTAAATCGATGAGGATTTTTATTCCATAAGCTCTTTGGAATTAATCATAGGCCATTTCTATACAGTAAAAATAAAAAATCACATCCAACTTTGCCCTGCGATGAACTGGTGACTTGTCCAGGGTGTACCCCACCTTCGCCCCTATGTAGCTGGGATAGGCTCCAAGCGACCCCCGTGACCCTAGTGAGGATAAAGCGGGTTCAGAAAATGAATGAATGAATGAACATCCAACTTTGTTGACAAAAAATAAGGATAAAGAAAGAAACTCAAGGACCCCCAAAACCAAAAGTCACAAAGCGGTCCCGGAGGTGCTGCAGCTCAGTGTAGCGATCCTGTTGTGGCGTGGTCACACGTGCTCGTCCAGGGCGAGGTCTGTCTGCAGTTGTCCAGTTTCTTCATGCCTCTGTTGCATCCTGACTATGGTGGACACATTGCATTCAAAACGGCGCGCCACCTGCCGAGCAGAGATTCCGGCCTCCAGGAGCCCCAGAGCATGGCATCTGTGGTCACATGTCAGTCTGGGCATTGCTGAGTTATTGCAAATGATTTTGGTGCTTTTCAGCTTGTCTTTATATACAGAACATGAGCACTCCTTAACTGACCACAGTTCCTTAAGTTGAGCAGTTCATTGCTGAGAAATGAGAAAAAGTTCATTCAAGCGTGACAGTAGCTCAACCCGTCTCAGGTTGTTAAGAAACTGTCTGGGATTATCTTACACAGGTGAAACTGAAACATACTGATGCAACTCAGGAACAATGAAACACATTCAAGTGTTGTGTTTTCATTGGCACTGAGTACAACAACGACAAAGAATAAAATACAGCAAGATAACTAGCTGCTAGCAATTGTGGGCCCTGTAACGGGCTTAGTACAGAGGCTGAACCCAAATGCAAGACCAGCAGACTGACGTGAAGTCGAGAGTGTTTATTAAACACAATCACAAAGGTTAGAGCACAACACAGAATAATAAACAAGTCTGTGAAGACGCTGGGTTCTGGGCTAGTCTTCTGGGCCATGAGCGAGGTCAGCGGGCGGCCAGCGTGGCCGAGCCGGAGAAATCCCAACGGCAACCAGACTAGGATGAAACAGAGGGATGTCAAAAAACAGACCAGGTCATACACAGGTAGGCAACACAGAAGGCAACAGGACATGAGGAACAGGCTAAACTCATGGTCAGTAATCCAGGCGAAGGGTCAAACACACAGGTAAACGTTGGAGGCTGAGGTACACAGGGGTAAGGCAGAATCAGAAGTCGGATAAACGAACCAGGTCACAACAGACGAGCAGGCAGAACAGGAACAGGCAGAATCGGTGATCCTTAGACAAAACGGGCAGACAGACTGACAGGATCCAAGAACGCTGGTAAGTAAGCACACGAGTGTAGCAAACAAACTGGCAAAGACAGAGGGCAAGACACAGGGTTTAAATACACAAGAGGGCGGGAAGACAATTAGACACAGGTGGAACAATCAAGGAGGGGAAGTAAAGACACCAGACATGACACATGAGGGAAACTTAACAAAATACAACAGGAAATGACAGACAAAACACAAAAGACAGACAAAATCCAGACACTGTCTGGAAGCCGACATGACAGGCCCCATGAAAGGGGGCG
Organism: Sphaeramia orbicularis; assembly: GCF_902148855.1. Classification (NCBI taxonomy): domain Eukaryota; kingdom Metazoa; phylum Chordata; class Actinopteri; order Kurtiformes; family Apogonidae; genus Sphaeramia; species Sphaeramia orbicularis. The sequence goes on from NC_043963.1 coordinate 8,951,553, forward strand.
GGTATCTACGTGGGGTAGGGGCAGCAGTTATATACATGGGGGTGCGGTCCATAGCTAGCGTAATTAATGCTGGCGCGAAGGGAAAGTGAAACTTAACATGATTTCAACGTCCGACTCCCAGCTTCTATGCCTCTATTACATAGCGGACCTTATGCGAAATTTTTATAACTTCTAACCTGTATCCACTGGACCCCCTCCACTGCTCTATGGGCCCCCCAGAAAGGCCTGGCCCCATGAATTTGTCATGTTCACCCCCCCCCCACCCCAGTAACACCATGACAACATAGCCAACACAATTAATTGAGTTCAGAATATTAGTTTGATATCTGCACTTTCCACACAGATTCAGCCAGCCTCCGTCTTCCTGCTACGAGATAAGTGACCGGCAGCCGCGCATTAGTAACTCGTTACGCTTTTTTTTTTCTTCTTCACATGTCACCAAAGGGGTTCCGTAGTTTCCTGTGTTTTCTCAGTTTTATCACCAATGAGGCCTTCATCCCCGACTCAGAGATTACATAAAAGTTATATATAAATCACTTCTCCAACTTCATCCACATTAAACCCATTTTAAAAGGTGGACTTTCCTGCTCTTCCATCTTTCCATCATTCATTCAGCACTGCTCCGTCTGCAGAAACACAGGAGACGCAGGTTTTCCATATTTTATATCTATTTCAGCCTGTTCTCACCTCGAATGACACGAGGAGCGTGACGCCAACGCTTCGTACTATACATCTATACCGTATATAGACTCAAGGTCATGAACCGCACAGTGCGATGAATAATGAAGGCGTATACGTTCTATACATCTACAGCTTATTTTTTATTTTTCATGATATCTAAATCCATCAGTTTATTTAAAAAGACACATTTAGTCCCGGAAATGTTACGTAACACTTTTACCCTTTGAGCTGCATTAAAAGAAATCTGCATTAAAACTAAGCTTTGCCAAATTAATTATAAAAAAAGTAAAGTACATCCTCTGTGGTGTTCTTCATGAACACTTATATTAAGTTAACACAGACTGTATTATTCCTCTGTCTCATCCGTCAGAAAAACACATCACAGCCATTTTAGATGAAAAACAACATTTATTTATTTTATTTATTTGTCTCAAACTTTGAAGTAAAATAGAAAAAACAACTAAAAAAACATTAAAACTCAGTTACATATGCACCCATCAATGGACATTAATCACAGAAAAAGTAATGAAATACAATAAATTTAACATAAGTGTACATATGAATCAACTCATAAAAACAGTTTAATGATCTGCGTCTTCTACTCTGTTTAGTAGATCCATGTGTAATGTTGCCGACAGCACCACCTCCTGGCAACATTGGTCCAAACCTGTTCATGGAAACACAGATTATTCAGATTTTTAGCTAGCCAGCTGATAGTCCATGAGGTATTGTGAAGGTGCTGTGTTTGTCATCGTCGTCTTTGTCGTCGTCATCTTCGTCGTCGTCTTCGTTGTCATCGGTGTCACCTCTGTCGTCGTCTTTGTCTCCATTGTCTCTGTCGTCATCTTTGTCTTTGTCATTGTCTTTGTCATCTTCGTCGTCATCTTCATCGTCGTAGTCTTTGTCGTCTTCGTCATCGTCATCTTCAGTGTCATCTCTGTCGTCGTCTTTGTCTCCTTCATTGTCTCTGTCGTCATCTTTGTCTTTGTCGTCTTCGTCGTCATCTTCATCGTTGTAGTCTTTGTCGTCGTCATCTTCGTCGTCGTCTTCATCATCGTCTTCGTCGTTGTCTTTGTCGTTGTCTTCATCGTTGTCTTCGTCATCGTCGTCTTCGTCATTGTCATCTTCGTCATTGTCATCTTCGTCATCGTCGTCTTCGGTGTCACCTCTGTCGTCATCTTTGTCTTTGTCATTGTCTTTGTTGTCTTCGTTGTCATCTTCATCATTGTAGTCTTCGTCATTGTAGTCGTCGTCGTCTTCGTCGTCGTCTTCGTCGTCGTCTTCGTCGTCGTCTTCGTCTTCGTCTTCGTCGTCATATTCCTTTGTAATTTCTCCGAACATCTCCAACAAACTACTGGTTGGATTCACTTCAAATTTTTTTCTGTAGCTTCATTGGGATAATGTCTACAAAGTTTGTTCACATTTTTTGATAAATTTTTATTTTTTTGATGAATTTCTGAAATACAACATAGTTGCTTTTCCTTATAATGGTCCATATTTTAATGGCTTATAACATGGAGATGGTTAGAGATGTCAGTATAGTTACTATTTATCACCGATAGGAAGTCATCTATGGACTTTCATTTGGGTGCATGACCTTTGACCTTGAGTGATCTTGAAGGGTCAAACTCACAGTCACCAATGTCTAGATTTCAACAATCTTCTTCTGTGAAACTACTGTTCAGATTCATTTCCAATTTTATATGTATCTTCCTTGGGACAGTGTCCAGAGAAGTTTAGATTTTTTTTTTTTTTTTTACTTATTTTTGAGGGATTTTTTAAAAATTTAAAATTCGCCTTTACTTGTAATGGGTCATATTTTGATGATTTTTAACGTGCAGGTGGTTACAGATATCAATATAGTTCCTGTTGATCACTGATAGAAGTCATATATGAGCTTTGATTGAATTAGCTGAGTTCTCCTCCAGTGAAAGTACCGCCCACTTCTATTGAGAGACTGATCTCCTGCATCCAGACCACAGGACTGGAACATAGAACAGAACCTGACAACCTCACAAATTCAACTGGTTGTTACTTCTTGATAGAACATACCAGTGAGATACAGGGACATTGTTCTATTTTCATTTATGCCACTTTTGAAAACTCAATTTCCTTTGACATTTATTGGAAACTCTGCTCAAGTGTCAAGTTGTGGCACAAAATTATCAAAATACCGTGAAATCCTGAACAATGCGAGACACTTGGTCAACATTTTCCACATCACAAGCAGCTAAAAAACATTAAAAGAATGTTAATTAAAACTAAGCCGAAAGAAGGAATGAGAGAAATGGAATGTGGTGCTTATCATTTGTTTAATTAGACATTAACTTGTGAAATAAATAAGACAGTTACTACATGGACGTGAATTAGCTGAAGTGTCCAGAATTAGACGCAGTGGTCATCCATCTGCAGAGTGGGTGTGGCTAAAGAAGGAGTAACAGAACAAAGCCCAGAGACTCAGAGCGTCGTCCAATCAGACGAGGCTCGGCGACATGCGGCGTGTCTATAAACACATGTATGACTGTCCATGCGTGGCCGTGAGCTGCCGCAGTGCCACATCCAGTCCTCCCACTCGGAATCTGAAAACAAACGCAGCAGCTCTCATTACACTCCGAGAGCCCGATCGATAAACCGAGGCCTCCGAGGGCCACGCGGCACGGGGAGGGTACGGGTATGTGTGGAAAGCTGCTGAAATAAACACAACAACAAAACAACACAACAGCGTGATGCATTCACTGCCTCCTCTGATGATGCATTTAAAGGACTGTTCGGTCTGCTGATGCGTTTACCGTCCAGTGATGTGTGTTAAAATGTAGGGACGCGTTAACTGTGTTAACAGTGAGAAAACACAGTAAAAGGAAAATGATGCAAGAAGATTAAAACAATGAAACAAATAATATGTACGAACATGACAAACAAAATGTAATGATGTTGTGTTCACTGTCTCCTGAGTCCCGTCTCCTCTTTATTGTTGGTGGTGACATGTTCACTGTCTTGTTTTATATTTTCTCTCTGGTGGTGCATTTAAAGTCTTGTCATCTACTATCTCCTGTAGTGATGCATTTACTGTCCTCTCTCAGGACTGTTTTTGCAGGATGTGAGGCAACAAAAGAAAAAAAAAAAAAAAGATGAAAGTGTCAAAAAAATGATGAAAATGACATACAAAACAAAAACAACCTGAGATGAAAATACAATAAATAAAACAAGATAAAAATGAGAGAACGAAATGAAAATGACAAACAAGATGAATATGAAAATAACAGCAACACAGCATAAGATGTTGTGTTTACTGTCCCATCTGGTGACATGTTCACAGTCTTTCCCTGTATTTTCTCTCTGGTGGTGCATTTAATGTCTTGTCTGACAGTTCATCTACTATCTCCTGTAGTGATGCATTCACTGTCCTCTCTCAGGACTGTTTGTGCAGGATGTGATGGCGCATAAGAAAAAAAATATGATATCTATCTATCTATCTATCTATCTATCTATCTATCTATCTATCTATCTATCTATCTATCTATCTATCTATCTATCTATCTATCTAACATGAAAGTGTAAAAAATAAAAAGCTGAAAATGACATACAAAACAAAAACAACATAAGATGAAAATGAAACAAAACAAGATAAAAATGACAGAACAAAATGAAAACGACAAACAAGATGAAAATGAAAAGAACATAAGATAAAAATGACAAAAATGGTAACACATCATAAGAAAATGTTGTGTTTACTGTCCCCTCTGGTGTCATGTTCACTGTCTTGTTTCATATTTTCTCTCTGGTGGTGCATTTAAGGCCTTGTCTTACAGTTAATCTACTCTCCTGTATCTTGTGACACATTTCTTGTCCTCTCTCAGGTCAGTTTGTACAGGATGTTAAGTAGCATAAGAAAAAAATATAAGATGGATGTGGAAAAAAAAGATGAAAGTAACATACAAAACAAAAAAAAACTTTAGATGAAAATAAAATAAAACGAGATAAAAATGAGACAACAAAATGAAAATGAAAAGAATGTCATATAAAATTGACAAAAATGGTAACTCAAGATAAAAAAAAAAGTGTTTTCTGTCTCCTCTGGTGTCATGTTCACTGTCTTGTTTCATATTTTCTCTCTGGTGGTGGATTTAATGTCTTGTCTGACAGTTTTTCTACTTTCCTCTGGCTAATGATGCATTCACTGTCCTCTCTTAGGTCAGTTTGTGCAGGATGTGAGGTAGCATAAGAAAAAAACATAAGATGAATATGTAAAAAAAGATGAAAATAACATACAAAACAATAACATTAGATGAAAATAAAATAAAACAAAACAAGATAAAAATGAGACAACAAAATGAAAATGAAAAGAATGTAAAATAAAATTAACAAAAATGGTAACACAGCATAAAAAAATGTTGTGTTTACTGTCCCATATGGTGTCATGTTCACTGTCTTGTTTCATATTTTCTCTCTGGTGGTGCATTTAATGTCTTGTCTGACAGTTCATCTACTGTTGTCTATCTAGTGATGCGTTCACTGTCCTCTCTCAGGTCCGTTTGTACAGGATGTGAGGTAGCATAAGAAAAAAATATGAAATGAAAGTGTAAAAAAAGATGAAAGTAACATACAAAACAATAACATTAGATGAAAATAAAATAAAAGGACATAAAAATAAGACAACAAAATGAAAATGAAAAGAATGTCATATAAAATTGACAAAAATGGTAACACAACATAAAAAAAATGTTGTGTTTACTGTCCCATATGGTGTCCTGTTCACCGTCTTGTTTCATATTTTCTCTCTGGTGGTGCATTTAATGTCTTGTCTGACAGTTCATCTACTGTCCTCTATCTAGTGATGCGTTCACTGTCCTCTCTCAGGTCCGTTTGTGCAGGATGTGAAGCGGTGTGTGGTTTTCTTCTCGGTGTGTCATCAGACATGTTGTTGGCTTCTATTGTGAGGACAGACCGACTGATTCACACACACTCAGTCTAAATTTATCCCCCGCTGCAGCAGAAAACTCCTGAATTTTTTACACTCTGGTAATCTGACTTCTCCTCCACTCTCTCTCTCTCTCTCTCTCTCTCTCTCTCTCTCTCTCTGTGTCTCAGAGATGTGGGGATCACCGTGGTAACCCCCTGGTTTCCCGCGGCGATTAGAGAGCCCTATTACATCATCCCGTCCTCACACACTGAGCACCGTGCACTCGTGTGGACCTCCGCCCGTCAACTTTCTGTCCAAATAAAGTGAAAAATTGAACAGGTTCTTCAGAAATTCAGCAGAAAATGCAAAGTTACTGCTGTGCTGACGTGTAACAATAGTCGACTTTCCTTATATAAATATCAAGGGGAACTGAAGTGTACTTTTGCATTTCAGTAAACTGCTTGTGAGTTTAATGCCCTGACGTCTTGCATGAATCTAATCATAGCAGACGACATGAAAATGTATGAGTTTCTATATATGATACAGGCTGCTGTGTTATTTATGATGTCGACTGTAAAATTTACATCGGCTTCGTATGTTTTATTCAATAGTTTTGGTTTTATAGAAAAGTTGACTGATGAAGATACAACATAATTCAATACATATTCCATCATGGATTAAATTATTCCCATTGGTCTGCTCTCTTTATTTTGTAGCTTTTCTCTTGCTTTCACTAGTCACTTTTCCATTGACTGTCAAATTGCACAAATATAGGCTAACTAACGCATAAAAATTTATTTAATGGAAAAAACGTCAATTTCACCAAAACTCGTTTTTGAGATAAAATTTTTTTGGACGGGGGTGTCCCAGAAGATATGTGTATGATCCCCTATATATAACACTGGTCAACAACAAATTTATTGTTGAAGTTTTTTGAGCTGATTTAGGATAATTTTGGTGTGCTGAATCCAAAAATCACATTAATTTTGCTCAATCAGGTCAACTTTCTGAACTATGCTACATATTGGCTTTTTAACATTTTTGCTTACATTTATGGGCATTTTCACATCATATGATACAAAATTATTTCACATTTCTTGCAATAAATGAGTTCTGAAGATTTTACTTTTGCCAATTTGTGATTAATGTTTTTTTAATATTACAGGTGAATGAAATGGCTTCGACTAGAAGATCTTGCAAAAATAAGCCTGACGTATTCTGCTACATCTGCGGTGAATACACCATTGTACCTAACAGGAATCCTGTTAGAAAATGATTTTTTTTCTCTTAAAACCTATTTTGGGTGAGAACTATATAAAAAATCAACTGATAAAGTCACAAAAATGTAATCAATTTTGTGAGAAGATCAAATTTTTCAAAATCAAATTAGCAAAAAAACCTGACCTGATTGAGAAAAACAGATGTCATTTTTGGATTTAACGGTGCAAAATGGTCCTAATTCAGTTGAAAAAACCTAGACAACTTGCAAAAAACATTTTTTTGTAACCCAGTGTAATCGATATTTTGAACTTTTTATTTTACTTTTTTTTTATTCTATTCATTTTTAACTTTAACGTGAACGTTCAGTTTCATGAGGTTCCTGGATGTGGAATCCTGTGTTTACTAATCGCTTTTCCATTGCGCGAATATAACTTGCGCATAAAAATTTGGCTAGTAGTAGAATGACAGTTTTGGCAAAACTCTCATTTTTCAATTAAAAGTTTTTGCGCTGGCAAGAGGTGGTTTTTCGGGCGTAGCGCAATTGGTATATCACGCAAAACTGCGATGGAAAGACCTTTTTCCGCAACTAGAGTCACATGAATAAAAAAAGTGGATGTTGATGTTACAACAAGTGAAGAAGAGTTTTAAAAGAAACATGGCACAGTATGTGTGGACACACCAGGAAACTGAATAATTTTTTAATTTAGTATGAGATAGAGGGGTAATATATAATAATAATGAATATACCTATAAATAAACATGATATTTATGTTCGTAGCCATGTTTATGGAATGACTTCTCATGTCATGTTGTGATAATAAATAAATAAATCATTGCATTTGTGATTTAATGGAAAAACCAACATTACGCACTTCTGTTTTTTTGACAATTAGTAAATATCGGTAAAGTACCAGTGATACAACACTGTTGTTTTGTGTTTTTTATATGGTATTATTGGTATAGTACTCATATTAAATGGTGGATTAAGTCAGATAAGGATCAAATACACAGACTGACACTGAATAAACAATTCTACTTAAAAATGAAAAAAGTATTTACTGAAATAATCAATATTCACATGTTTCAAGTTCCATTTACTGTTCTTCTTTCATCTTGTTGTGTTTTACATTGTTTTCTGTTTACGTCTTCTAAATATTTTTTTAATCTCATGTTTTTTATACTGCTTTTCTTCTTGTTACATTTTTCATCTTGTTTTTATCTTAATATATTTGTCAGACTCAGTTTTATTGTCATCCAAACCATGTGATATGATGATACGTAAACACAGTTCCCTAGGTTTCAGTGTATGCAGCATGTGTAGGATTAAAAAGTAAATTAAAAAAAATAGAAAAGAGCTAAAATAGATTACAATAGAATAAAAACCATCATAAAAATCCTTTAAAATAGAATAAAAATAACTTTTAGTTGTTGTGTGTGATGTGCTCCCATAGTTTCACAAATGACTGTTTTTTTCTGTGTGGAATCTGTCATTTTCACTCTTATAATTCAAAATAAAAACAGCTTTATATCATTTTAGGATTGGCACTAAATCAGAGCACGGAGCCGGTTTTATTTAATGAGAATAGGTCAGAGTAAAACTATATATTTTCATTTTCCGGATTAAAATAGTAGAAGTGTTATTTAGAATATTATTTTCCATTGTTGACCTCAATAAAACTATAATAAATGCAGAAGAAACCTTAGTTGTGAAAGATGAAACCAGATGAAAATAATGTAAAAGACAAAACTATTAAAGCCATAGAAAAACAAAAATGACAAAACCAGATGCAAGATGAAAACGACACAAATAACACCGAGTCAGACAACATAAAAGATGAAGCAAGACATAAATTGACATAAAAAGAAACTTTCAGACACTGGAAATGTCAGTCACTTATGTTCATTTGTGTTATTTATTTATTTATTTTTCAGTCAATTGCAATCTGGTATAAATCTAGGGAGACATTAAACATTAAACAATAAATGCTTGTATATCAATATTACTTCCCTTTTCAGTGTATTGTGTAGAATGAATGAGTCGACCTTTAAAACAAACAGAAATTCAATAGTTCTGCTGCAAAAACAAGCAATTTACAGAAACAATGAGGCGGGTAACGGATCAGACTAATCCCTTAGGTTTAGATTCATATTTTATGAGGGTCAGTGAGTTCTTTAAAGAAAAATGCATATAATGTACGGAAGAAAAACAAATGCAGAGTAACTATGACATTTGTAGATTATTGTGGACGTCATGCAAATACACATAATAAACATCATTAGGAGGAAAAAAGACACAAAAACCCAAACATATTATCTTTGTTTTCTGTTTCTCTCTGCGAGGTTGCATCCACAGCCGTCACACCAGGTCACATGACCCCACTCACTGACCAATACCCCCCACCGCCACCCCCCACCCCCCACATCATCCCCGCTATGCGATCTGATTGGGTTTAATGAGGCTGTTTTAGTTCAGCAGGATCATGTTTCCTGGACTTACCCTGTGGACTTCATACTGAATATATATGAACGTACCAACACAAGATGGAAAACAGACCATAAACGGCAAAAAACATCCTGTAATATTATCTACATCTGAAACTATGATGATGCAAGTATATGTAGTACAGATATATATATATGTATATTTAAGGTTATACTCATATATGTTATATTATTTAATAGATAATTGAGTTTTTACTTATTGATAGGAAGCAGCTTTATTAATTTATGACATAAGGAATATAGGAGTATGGAATGGGAGTGGGATTAAAATAAATTCTACTTCTCCCATTCCTTTTCAGGGACAGGAAGTGTTGATGTGATAGATCATATATATTTGTATATAGGTAGATTTCCACATATATCTCAGCATAGATTTCTGTATGTAGGCGTATACATGTATGGATATACAGGGTGGGGCAGCAAAATGTACAATATTTTGAGGCAGGGATTGAAAGACAGTGTATGACCAATTAGTTTATTGAAAGTCATGAGAATTTATTTGCCACAAGAAAATGTACATAATAGAAAATGTTTTTATTCTATGTGTCCTCCTTCTTTCTCAATAACTGCCTTCACACGCTTCCTGAAACTTGCGCAAGTGTTCCTCAAATATTCGGGTGACAACTTCTCCCATTCTTCTTTAATAGTATCTTCCAGACTTTCTCGTAATAGTTTTGCTTATAGTCATTCTCTTCTTTCCATTATAAACAGTCTTTATGGACACTCCAACTATTTTTGAAATCTCCTTTGGTGTGACGAGTGCATTCAGCAAATCACACACTCTTTGACGTTTGCTTTCCTGATTACTCATATGGGCAAAAGTTTCTGAAAAGGTATGGATAATAGTGTTAGGTATGATTATGACATCAATATATGTTTGGTTTGAAAACAATTGACGTAGTGCCTGCTGAGAAAAAACAACTAAATGTTCATTGTAAATTTTGCTTCCCCACCCTGTATACTTGTACAGGGTGACCATAGTAACCATTGGCGGCTGTGCGAGAATTGTTCGGTAACCGTGTGATCTCAAGATTCGGTAACGTTCCCTTTACCCCCTAGATCGCCAGATTTGTCCGTTTGTGATTTTTTCTTGTGGGGCTATCTCAAGAGTAAAGTGTAAATGACTCGACCAGGAACTCTGGATGAGTTAAAACAGAGAATTCAGGATGAAATTCACAGTATCCCAGCTGAGATGTTGCAGCGGTCAGTGAGGAATCTCAACAGCAGATTTCAAGAATGCATTCGTACAGGAGGACGCCATCTACAGGAAGTAATTTTAAAAAAATGAAAATTCCATCATTGTTTCTTAAATAGCATGGTTTAAGGTTTCAATTACTATGAATAAAAAAATTTTTCTTCCATCACTCTTGGTTTTATTGGATTGTTAAAAAGTTCCCGTTTTTTTGTGTCACCCTGTATTTTAGGGATGTCTGATAATATCGGCCCACGGATATTATCGGCCCGATATTGGCATAATATTGAACTGATGTGTAATAATATGAACTAATTGGTCATACACTCCCCCATAAGCTCCTTATCGGTGTCTTTGACACTATTGGACCATGGGTCATAAAGTTTTTTAACCTGTCGCTCACAACTGGTTTGTTTCCCAGCTCCTTCAAACAGGCCATCATAGAACCTAAACTAAAGAAAACCACACTGGACCCCACAGAACTCAAAAGCTACAGGCCCATTTCAAAGCTCCCCCTATTGGCCAAAATCCTTGAGAAAGCAGTGTCTAAACAACTTACAGCTTTTCTGGAGACACACCAGATCTATGACACTTTTCAGTCTGGGTTTAGACAACGCCACTCAACAGAAACCGCACTATTAAAAGTGTCTAGTGACATCCTGATGGCGGCTGACTCCGGGAAATCCACGGTCTTGGTCCTGCTAGATCTCTCCTCGGCCTTTGACACAGTGGACCATACCATAATGATTGAGAGACTGAGGGACCTGGTAGGGATGTCAGGTCATGTGCTAGACTGGTTCTCCTCTTACCTGACCGGCAGAAGCTTCACTGTGTCAATAAACAACTTCCAATCTGACTCAGCGGATCTACTGTGTGGTGTGCCCCAAGGCTCTGTCCTGGGACCAGTCCTATTCTTACTCTATGTCCTCCCACTTGGCCACATTATCCGACAGTACAGTGATGTCTCCTATCATCTATTCGCGGATGACATCCAGATATACTGCTCCTTTAACTCCTCTGAGCCCCACAAACTGAGTTCCTTAATCAACTGCTTGTCAGAGCTGAAGCAGTGGCTAAATGATAACAGCCTCCAGCTGAACTCCAGCAAAACTGAGACCCTCATCATTGCCCCGGACAGTGCAATCCCAGGGATCAAACATCACCTTGGAGACCTGAGTTCCTCGGTAAAGACAAAACTGAGGAATCTGGGTGTCATCTTTGACCAGGACATGTCTTTAGAATTCTACTCCAAACACCTAGTCAAAAACTGTTTCTTCCACCTACGCAACATCTCCAAACTCAGATCTATGGTGTCCACAAATGAGCTCGAGATGATCGTTCACGCTTTCGTATCTTCTCGCTTAGACTACTGCAACAGCCTGTTTACATGCTTAAACAAGAAGGAGCTGGCCCGTCTACAGTTTGTCCAGAACTCTGCTGCCAGGCTCCTGACCCGCACAAACAGGAGAACCCACATCACTCCCATCCTTAATCTCTCCACTGGCTCCCTGTTCTATATCGTCTTCATTTCAAAATTCTTGTGCTAACTTTCCGGGCCCTACATGGCCAGGCCCCTGCATACATTGCTTCCCTGATCCAGCCCTACAGCTCGACTCGTAGCTTGAGGTCTTCAGGACAGCACCTGCTGATGGTTCCACGGACCTGTTTTAGCACACGCGGTGACAGGTCTTTTAAAGCTGTGGCACCACGTCTATGGAATGACCTGCCTCTACACCTACGGTCCATGGACTCTGTAGAGAGCTTTAAGAAACACCTCAAAACCCTCCTGTTCAAAAAGGCTTTTTAGTCTCCCACCTGACCCAGGACCACCACAGACTGATTACACTCTATGTATTCATCATAAAGTACTCCATGTGTCATTCCCCCCCCCCAGTCTCTCTATATCTCTATCGCTCTCTCTTTTCTCCTCCTTTACTCTCTCTCTCTCTCTTTAACCCCAACTGGTCCAGGCAGACAGCCATCCTTCAGGAGTCTGGGTCTGCTCCAGGTTTCTGCTGTTAAAGGGAAGTTTTTCCTCGCCACTGTCACCAATCACAAGTGTTTGCTCCTGAAGGATTCTGTTGGGTCTCTGTAAACTTAATTTGATTCTGATTTGAATTGATAAAGCACTTTGTGACTCTGTCTGTGAAAAGTGCTCTATAAATAAAATTTACTTTACTTTACTTTACTTTACTATAAAAATGTAATATTGGTGAATATCGTTATCGTTTTTTTTGCCTATCATTAAAACCGATGAAATAATGCCTTGATTTCACCGGCATTTACTGACGTGTTAATGAAGCATTGTTTGTAGCTGAAAGAAATGTGCAGTTTTCAGAATTGTACAGTAGAGTTGCCACACTGTAATAGACTCATGGAAGGAGGGGGAGAAAATAAATAAATATTGCATTTTTTCCACAATTTAAGTTGACGTATGTATTCTTTGCACAGACAGTGTTTACATTTTGAAAGCCTTGTTGCATTTGAGAATGCATCCAATGGGGCATCACAATAAAATTAGGCATGATGTGTTAATTCCATGACAGGAGATATGTGATGTTACCTAAAATTAGTTTAACCCTTTCATGCATAGTGGTCACTACAGTGGACAGCTATTCTCCAGCTGCTCTCTTATATATTCATGGGTTTTGTTGTTTTAGTTTCGTATCAGCCAACACAGTGGACACTTATGCATCATCCCATACACTACAAGTGATAACATTACTGTAACTTAGCTCTTCTAGATAAACTTGATCTAACGTATTTATATTTGAGCGTAAATCAAGTCCTTGTTATTGTTATTAGACTGTCATTAACAACAAAAGTTTTTCTTTTTTTTTTTTTGCATGTTGTCTCAATGAAGTGAGTAATGACTAGTATTAGAGTATGCTAAAATGTGAGAAAACATCAGATTAGCAGCATTAAAATGTTTTTATTTCATAGCTTTTACAGTAAATACATGTTTTTTTTTGCTTCAAAAATTAAATGCATGGTATCCAGCTGAGTGGACATTTTTGCAACTCCATGAAAAATAGCTAAATAAAAGAAAATTATCCCATTGTTGTTGTTTTTTTTTTAAATGCCTAAAGAGGAATAAAATCATTCAAGAAAAAAAAAATTAATTAAGGTTCTTTTAATTCATGCATGAAAGGGTTAATATCCCACATATATCGGCAGCGGTATCGGTAGATATCGGAATCGGAAATTAAGCACTGGACAATATCGGCATATCGGTTTTTGGCAAAAAAGCCAATATCGGACATCCCTAATATATTTATATACTCTATCTTATTATTACTGCTATTTTTTTCCTACTATATCTACTGTATTTTCGTCACATCTCACTTAGAAAAATCTTAGGAAGGAAATATTACTGTTTTTATCTCAAATCATCATGAACAGGACATCTTAGAGCTGTAGACATGATGTGTCCCAATATTTTTGTCCATATAGTTATACGGCCAAAAATGTATAGTTTATGTATAGTTTCATATTGTGATAAATGTCACTGCATTGGTTAGTTTGGTTTAAATTGTTATCTTTGCTTCCAAAATGCATCAGAGATGTTTTTTACTTAATTTCTCTCAACTTAAATTTTTCTCCCATTAAACCTTAAGGAAATATTGGTCTTTATAAACTATATGGACAAATTTATTTGGACACATCATGGATACATTTGGCTTGTTTGAGATATAAACATCAATATTTCCTTAAAGTTTAATTGGAGATTTTTCTTCCTCAGTGAGATGTGAAGAAAGTAGATGGTTATTTGTGGTAGAAAATTATTATTTACAGTCGGAGCATGAAAAGTATTCTAGAAACTTTGAGATAGAACATTTTTAAAATTGTAGTCATGGATTAAAAAAAGACAAAATCACTGTTGAGAGAAATTAAATAAAAACCATCTCTGAGGCATTTTGGAAGCAAAAATAACAATTTAAACCAAACTAACCAATGCAATGATATTTATCCCAATATAAAACTATATTCTGACATTAGTTATATTGTTTTTGTATCCCAGACCGCTGTTAGAAAAAAAAAAATAGGACCAATGGCCCTGTAGCTTACTGGCCAAATGAAAAGCTTTGGGAAATGTATGCAGATGCCATTTATTATCACCCAGTTTTATTATTATTTGTATTTATTCTATTACAGAAATAGCCCATGTTTTGGTCATATTCCAATCAGATCTGTAAAAAATGCAAATTCCAACTTGATATCATTGATACTTACTGAGTTATTGCATTGATCCACTTCCTATCTGTTATAATGGGAAAATCTTTCAAAGTTGCACCAAATCCAGAATCAGATCCGGAGCCAAATAATTTCAATACCTTGCGTTGACATCATCATACAGAAGCTGTATACCAAGTTTGAAGTCAATCAGAACTGGAGTTTGGGAGAAAAAGACGAGTGAAATTTTTTCCCCATAAGAGCCCATGTTAAATTTTCTATTAGTTCCCGGATCCAGAAGAAGATCCTGATCAGCATGTGGACATTATGTTTTGGTCATCTCCCCATCAGGGCTGGACTGTCGAAATTTACACTGGATATCATTTATATTTACTGAGTTATTGCATTGACCCACTTCCTATCTCTTATAATGGGGAAATTTTTCAAAGTCGCACCAAATCCAGAATCAGATCCAAATAATTTCACTAAGTTTTGTTGACATCATCATAAAGAAGCTGTATACCAAGTTTGAAGTCAATCAGAATTGTAGTTTCGGAGAAGAAGACAATTGAAATTTTTGTAACGGACGACAGACGATGACGGACGCCGCATGACGACAATAGCTTACGTCCTGTTGGCAGGTAAGCTAAAAACACAACAAAGGATTTTTTTCTTCCAACTCCTCCTATCCCTCTCTAACCTTTTTTTTTTTTTTTCCTTCTTTGCAGTGAAATAACACCAAAATCCTCAAAGCAAAGAAAGACCGTATTGACATTGGAGTGATGTTCAGGTTGTGAAGATAAAATACTTTATTGAAAAGGTATAAAAGGTAAACACAGATAATCTGCCAAACTCTGGTCATGTCATTAGTTTCCAGCTGAAAAGACCATGGACAGTGAAAATCCAGGACATCCAACCAAATTTCAAGGTAAAAAAAAAATATACAGCATTTCCTCAAATAAAGACCCGGGCCTTTATTTTCTGTCATTTACAGAAGGTACCGCGCCTTTATTGGAGGGTCAGGCCTTTAATTCTAACTTCCTCTGTTTAAAAATTCGAAATGATAATAGTTTTGATCCACGTCTGTCCATATAGTGTATATTAATTAATTTTCCACCTTGAGGACCAGTTTTCCTCCTCTCATGTGCCCTCCAGTCTTCACACTCTGCTCTTGAACACAACACACTGAAGCCAGATTAGTACTTAGTAAAACAAACTGCTGTCGTTTCCCAGCTGGCACGGCGGACTTGTCGTCGCCACGTCTGACAGCTGAACACAGACCGAATCTGGGGCCGAAGCCAACGTCTGCTGTGTTACTGACTGACTGATCTGCAGGTAGATTAGGACGACAGGTTTACTGATAGACACGCGCCCGGCATAATGAAGCTGCTCCTGCTCGGAACAGGCGCCGACCCTGAACGCCTCGCTGACAAATGAACAAAGAAACGAGAGAGAACACCGAGAGACTGGACAGAAGACCAGGGTGGAAGAAAATAGCACCGAGAGGAGTCAAGTACGACTCCCAAGATGCACTGCATCAACAGACGCCAGTCAACGAGCTTCAGATTTGTTAGCACCTTGGCTAATAGAATAGAATAGAACACAATATAATACAATACAATACAGTACAGGGTGGGGAAGCAAAATTTACAACGAACATTTAGTTGTTTCTCAGCAGGCACTACGTCAATTGTTTTGAAACCAAACATATATTGATGTCATAATCATACCTAACACTATTATCCATACCTTTTCAGAAACTTTTGCTCATATGAGTAATCAGGAAAGCAAACATCAAAGAGTGTGTGATTTGCTGAATGCACTCGTCACACCAAAGGAGATTTCAAAAATACACTGAACAAAAATATAAACGCACCACTTTTTGTTTTTGCTCCCATTTGTCATGAGCTGAACTCAAAGATCTAAAACTTTTTCTATGTTCACAAAAGGCCTATTTCTCTCAAATATTGTTCATAAATTTGTCTAAATCTGTGTTAGTGAGCACTTCTCCTTTGTCCTTTGCTGAGATAATCCATCCACCTCACAGGTGTGGCAGATCAAGATGCTGATTAGACAGCAGGATTATTGCACAGGTGTGACTTAGGCTGGCCACAATAAAAGGCCACTCTAAAATGTGCAGTTTTACTGTATTGGGTGGTCCAGGGGGGTCAGAAAACCAGTCAGTATTTGGTGTGACCACCATTTTCCTCACACAGCCTTCTTCATGAATTCTCTGAAACAGCTTTGGAGATGGCTTATGGTAGAGAAATGAACATTCAATTCACAGGCAAAAGCTCTGGTGGAGATTCCTGAAGTCAGCATGCCAATTGCATATTCCCTCAAAACTTGTGACATCTGTGGTATTGTGCTGTGTGATAAAACTGCACATTTTGGAGTGGCCTTTTATTGTGGCCAGCCTAAGGCACACTTGTGCAAAAACCCTGCTGTCTAATCAGCATCTTGATCTGCCACACCTGTGAGGTGGATGGATTATCTCAGCAAAGAAGAAGTGTTCACTAACACAAATTTAGACAGATTTGTGAACAATATTTGAGAGAAATAAACCTTGTGTGTACATAGAAAAAGTTTTAGATCTTTGAGTTCAGCTCATGAAAAATGGGAGCAAAAACAAAAGTGGGGCGTTTATATTTTTGTTGAGTGTAGTTGGAGTGTCCATAAAGACTGTTTATAATGGAAAGAAGAGAATGACTATGAGCAAAACTATTACGAGAAAGTCTGGAAGTGGAGGAAGCAATAAAAAACGTACCAAAGCTTTTATTAAAGCTCTCAAATCCAAAATCCTAAAGGATCCAACCGAATCCATGAGAAAAATGGCAATTGAACTTGAGGTAGACAACAAGACCGTTAGAAATGCAGTAAAATATGATTTGAAGATTTAAATTCTCATGACTTTCAATAAAACTAATTGGTCACACACTGTCTTTCAATCCCTGCCTCAAAATATTGTAAATTTTGCTTCCCCACCCTGTACGGTACGATCAAGGTTATTATCACTAACGAAGACTAACGAAATGACGAAAACTAGAATCGTAAAAACATTTTCGTTGACTGAAATATATAAGAACTATAATTAAAAGAAAAAAAAAAAGATAACTAACTGAAACTGTATTGTGTGCTTACAAAACTAACTAAAATGGATAAAAATTATGGATAAAATTTCCTTTGTTTTCGTCTTTGTCAATGTCGGATTGATATGAAATCGATTTATTTCCCCCAAGCAATTTTAGCTGGAGGCACCATATGATATTTAACGGTCCGTCACTTCTCGTCACTTGTGGTTTCCAGTCGTCTTTTCGTCCCCACTCTAACTGGAAACATGGAGACTAAAGTTGGGAGAAAACAGCAGTCTGTCTGGGATTTATGTGACTTTGACAGCGAGGAAGAGAAAAGATATAAAAAAAACTAAAACTAAACTAAAACTAAGCATTTAGAAAATAACGAAAACTAATAAATACTAGCAAACCTGCTCTAAAAATGAACTAAAACTAACTGAATTAGAGGATAAAAAAGTCAAAACTAAATAAAACTAAACTATCATGAAAAATCTAAAACTATTAGAACCTTGGATACGATACAATACAATACAGTACGATATGATACAATACCACAAAGATAACACAAAGATGCTTAACGAACCTTTTCAAAAGACTTTAAAAGTGAAAATTGGTTTCGCATATTAGGTATATAAAATTAAAATTGTAATAAATTAAAACTCTTTACATAGGCGTTTTCTCCTGTTTTCTCCCCCCGGGTTCTGCATCTGGTTCAGGTGGGGGTCATCCTCATCCTTACCTGTAATGCTAATGGTCTGAATGTCAGTGTATGGGATGGTGCATAAGTGTCCACTGCACTGACTGATATGGAACTAAAACAACAAAACCCATGAATATACAAGAGAACATCTGGAGAAGAACTGTCCACTGGAGTGACCACTATGCATGAAAGGGTTAATCCAGGGGTGTCCAAACTTTTTTTAAAGAGGGCCAGATCTCATAATGTGGAGATTGCCAGGGGCCAGTGGTCCCTTCAGATGTTTTTTAAACAGTAAAAATTACACATAAAAGCGCTGTTCTACAACAATTTTATTTTCATTGTCACAATATCATTTTTTTAAATGGCAGTGTTGTGGTGTACAGGATATGGCGTTTCTCTCACCCAGAGGATGTAGTGGCTTGTGGGGCGGGTTTTAGCACCCACGAGGAGTGTTGAAGTTTCCATGATTGTTTTTTCTGGTGGCTGGAGAGCAATAAAGTTGGCTCGCTAGCAACTGGCTGGTTTCTCCTTTTTCCTCGCCACATTGGTGACCCCGATTCGAACATGTCTGATCCAGCTGAAGAGAGTGTTTCCTCTTCAACTTCGGCCGCGGACTCGGCCTCCTCTCCTCTCCAGCTCCCACAGCCGGCTTCTTTCTCCGCCGCCCCGACCGCCATCAAGCTTCCAGAATTCTGGCACAGCGACCCGGCGTCGTGGTTCCAACACGTCGAAGCCCTTTTCCATCTACGGGGTGTAGACGCGGATGTTTCCCGGTACTATTTGGTGGTCGCGGCCCTGGACCAGCAGTCCACCCGCAGGGTTATGCCGCTGCTGCGTAACCCCCCTCAGAGCGGGATGTACGCCGCTCTGAAGCAGCTTCTGCTGCGGAGGTTCAGCCTGTCCTCCGCCGAAAGAGCGGATAAAATCCTCAGCCTGCCTGGTTTGGGGGACGGTACGGCCGTGGACCTTATGGACGATATGCTATCCCTCCTTGGTTCAGATGACGGCGGTTTTCTTTTCCCGCACATTTTCCTGCGTCAGCTCCCGCCGCAAGTTCGAGCGGCTTTGGCTAACTCTCCTCGTCTGATCGCTGGCGATTACCGTGGTTTGGCGGAAGAAGCTGACCGGATCCTGCTGGCTACCAGACGCTTCATGGTGCAGAGTACTGCGGCGGAGCCCCAGCAGAGGACGGCGGAGGACCCGGCGGTGGTGTCTGCAGTCGGCGCGGGGACTCGTCGTCGTGGGAGCCCCCTGTGTTTCTACCACCGGAGATTTGGCAACAAAGCTAAGCGCTGTGTCCCCCCATGCACGTTTGAGGTGTCTGGAAACGCAGTGGCTGCCGTGGGCGCCGACGGACGAGGTGAGCTGCTCTTTATTAAAGACTCCCTGTCGGGACAGCGTTTTTTTGGTTGACTCTGGCTCTCAGAAGAGTTTGGTGCACCCCAACGGTCCAGGGATGTCAGACCGTGGGGGTGGCCCACTGCTAAGTGCGGCTAACGGTTCACCTATTGAGACTTTTGGCACAAAACGGACAACTGTTTGTTTCCACGGACGTGAGTTTGAGTGGGACTTTGTAGTTTCCTCTGTGACTGTTCCGATCATTGGTGCTGATTTTTTGTGTGCTCACAGTTTACTAGTTGATGTTGCTAACCGCAGGCTTATTGATGCTGTAACTTTCGCCACTGTTCCATGTGAGGCTGGGGGAGTTGGGCCGGTGACGCACGGGAATTTTTCAGCGTCTGGAGATATCTTTCAGTGTCTGCTGGCTGAGTTCCCATCCTTGACTACTCCTGCCTTTTCCTCCACAGTCACTAAACATGGGGTGGAACATTTTATCCCCACTAGTGGTCCGCCGGTTTTTGCGCGCGCGCGGCGTCTTGACACAGGAAAACTAGCTTGCGCTAAGGAGGAGTTTACTACCATGGAGAGGCTGGGGATCGTGAGACGCTCTAACAGCCCCTGGGCGTCGCCCCTCCACATGGTGCCTAAAGCAGACGGGTCTTGGCGCCCGTGCGGTGACTTCCGCCGTTTAAACAACGTGACGACACCAGACCGTTATCCTATTCCTCACATTCAGGATTTCTCCGTTCGGTTGTCTGCGGCCTCTGTTTTCTCTAAGGTGGACCTGGTGCGCGGGTATCATCAGGTTCCAGTGCGGGCAGAGGATGTGCCTAAGACGGCAGTAATCACCCCTTTCGGGCTTTTTGAGTTTCTCCGTATGCCATTTGGCCTCAAGGGGGCAGCCCAGACTTTTCAGAGACTTATGGACTCGGTGTTGCGCGGCCTCGAGTTCGTGTTCGTCTATCTTGACGACATTTTGGTGGCCAGCTCGTCCCCCGAAGAGCACCACGCGCACCTCAGGGAGGTTTTCCGGCGCTTGGATGCTCATGGCCTGATTGTCAACCCAGCCAAATGCCAGTTTGGGTTGCCGGTGATCGATTTTTTAGGTCATCGCATTTCGGCGTGTGGCGCCGTTCCGTTGCCTGTTAAGGTTCAGGCTGTAGCGGATTTCCCCCGCCCGGTTGTAGTCAAGTCGTTACAGGAGTTTTTGGGCATGGTGAACTTCTACAATAGGTTCATTCCCCATGCCGCCCATCTCCTGCAACCGCTTTATGACGCCTTGCGTTCCAAGAAGGCTGCTGACACTGTTGTCTGGACTCCGGACCGGATTGTTGCTTTTGAAGGAGCTAAGTCTGCCTTAGCTAATGCAGCTCTCCTGGCTCATCCTGACCCTGATGCTCCTATCGCCCTCACGACCGATGCTTCTGATTTAGCTGTGGGGGCTGTTGTGGAGCAGCGGGTGGCAGACGCATGGCAGCCTCTCGCATTTTTTAGCCGCAAGTTGCGGGACTCTGAACGTAAATACAGTGTTTTTGACCGTGAGTTGTTGGCCCTGTTTTTGGCTACACGGCATTTTCGGTTTTTACTGGAGGGTCGTTCTTTTACAGCTTATGTGGACCATAAGCCTCTGACGTTTGCCATGTCTAAAGTATCAGAACCCTGGTCGGCACGTCAACAGCGTCACTTGGCGGCCATTTCTGAGTTCACTACTGACATACGTCATGTCGCCGGGAAGTCCAATTCAGTTGCGGATTGTCTTTCACGCGTGCTGGTTTGCCCCGTGCTCCTCGGGACGGATTTTTCGGCTATGGCCGCCGAGCAGCCTGCTGATCCGGATATCCTTGCTCTTCGCTCCGGCGGTACAGGTTTGAAGTTGGAGACGGTTGTGTTGCTAGAGGGAGGTCCCTCACTCCTGTGTGACATGTCCACAGGACGGCCTCGCCCCGTGGTTCCGGCAGGTTGGCGGCACCGCGTTTTTGACTCTATTCACTCACTTTCACATCCGGGTGTGCGCGCGTCGGTTAAGCTGGTCGGTTCCCGTTTTGTGTGGCCCGGTTTTCGTAAGGATGTTAAGGGGTGGGCAGCTGCTTGTGTTGCTTGCCAGCGGGCCAAGGTGCACCGGCATACCAAAGCCCCTCTTGAACCTTTTCCAATTCCTGCCAGGCGTTTTGACCATGTGCACGTGGATCTGGTTGGGCCCCTGCCACCTTCGAAGGGTTTCACTCATCTGCTCACTATGGTGGATCGGACCACCAGGTGGCCCGAGGTGGTTCCCCTGTCCTCCACTGCGTCCACCGATGTGGTTGGTGCCTTTCTCTCTGCTTGGGTGGCCCGTTTTGGTGTACCGTCAGACGTTACTTCTGACAGGGGCCCTCAGTTTATTTCAGAGCTCTGGTCTGGGATGGCGCATTCCTTGGGGGTACAGGTGCATCGTACTACGGCTTACCACCCTCAGGCTAACGGGTTGTGTGAACGTTTCCATCGTTCGCTCAAGGCAGCTCTGCGCGCTACGCTCGTGGGTAATGGTTGGGTGGATCGTTTGCCGTGGGTCCTGCTTGGGTTGCGCTCGGCTCCCAAGGAGGATCTTGACGCGTCCCCCGCGGAATTGGTATTTGGTCAGTCGCTCCGTGTCCCAGGTGAATTTTTGCTGGAGTCGGCCGCACCGAGTCCCCGTTCTTCAGTGGACCCCTTTTCGTCCGGTGGCGCTTTAGCCCCGGGCCCTATGCACCACTGTTTCCCAGGGTCTTTCGTTCCTACAGCTCTCCTATCTGCACGTTTTGTTTTTGTACGTCATGATGCCCACCGCTCGCCCCTCCAGCCTCCTTATGATGGTCCGTTCCGTGTGCTTGAACGGGATACCAAGGGTTTTGTTTTGGATATGGGTGGGCGCAGAGAGCTTGTATCTGTTGATCGCCTGAAGCCGGCCTATGTTGTGGCGGGCGAACCTGTGTTGCTAGGCCAGGTTCCTCGTCGCGGCCGTCCGCCTTCCAGGCCTCCAGTTTTGCCTCCTAGTACTGATTGTGTTCCTCATCCTGTACTGGACAATGATGTTCCTGCCCATTGTTCTAATGAGCACCTTGTTTTGCAGGTTCCTCACACTGACTTGACGGTGGTTCGGCGCAGTCGCTATGGGAGGCCAATTAAGCCCCCGTTGAGACACTGAGTTGCTGGTTGTGTTCCCTTCTGGGTGTTCGGGGGGGGGCTGTGTGGTGTACAGGATATGGCGTTTCTCTCACCCAGAGGATGTAGTGGCTTGTGGGGCGGGTTTTAGCACCCACGAGGAGTGTTGAAGTTTCCATGATTGTTTTTTCTGGTGGCTGGAGAGCAATAAAGTTGGCTCGCTAGCAACTGGCTGGTTTCTCCTTTTTCCTCGCCACAGTGTAACCAAATCTAAGCCACTCAGGTGTGAACAAATTGAAAAAAAAATAAATAAATAAAAAATTCTGCCTTCCTTTCACATCTGGAGTCAGATAACATAGAACAAACTGTGTGGAGTATCTTAAACGTCCAAGAAGTTGATAAAATCTTAACCCCACATTCATTTTAAACATGACTTATATGAGTAATCATTACTCATATTTTACTCAGAAATGCAAAGTCTGTTAACATTTCAGATGAAATCATATGACTCTTACTCTTGTCTTTCTCAAAATCATTCAGAAAGTAATATTTTGTGTCACATCTACAAGTGCATAACACCAGCAATTATAGGCAACTAACCTGGCAACTTGGTATCCTGCCTTGGTGGTGAATTCACTGAACTCCCAGGTTCACATGAAGAGTCACTGTTGTGAGTTTAAAGCAGCTTGAATTTGCTTCACTTTTTCGGAACGCTCACTCCCTGCTAGCTTGTTGTACGCGTTAGCATGTTTTATCTGCTAGTGTCTCTTTTACATTGAATTCCTTAAACAAGGCAACAGTCTGTTGACAAATTAGGCAAACACAATCGCCTTGATTTTCAGTGAAAAAAAAATTGTAATTCCCATCTCTTCTGGAAGCGGCGGCCCTCACTGTCAACTTTGTTTTTTTTATTTACAGGCGCCGTGGTTAGAAATTAGCGAAAAGGGTTCACGGCAAAGTCACAGATCCAGATAGAGTTAGAGTGGTGCTGCCACCATGAGGTGAAAGGAGAAACTGCATTTTGAACCTTTTATGATTCATGTACTCGGTTCAACAGTCCAAGCGGGCCATAAATAATACATTCTAAAACCGAAGCTGTGGGCCGTATAAAATCTGACCGCGGGCCGTGATTGGCCCCCGGGCCGGACTTTGGACACGCCTGGGTTAATCCAACCCCTCAAGTGCTTTTACACCTTTATCACTAACTTTATACAACAACCAAACAATACATTTTTCTTTAATTTTAGCATTCAACCACAACTAATAATGCAGTAATTGAATTATACACAACAGTATGCTCATAATAATAATAATAATAAAAAACTTTATTTGTATAGCACCTTTCATACAGAAATTGTAGCCCAAAGTGCTTCACATTGATTGAAAAAAATACAATATTAAAATACATTTAGATTTGATTAGAAATACAATAAAATAAAAATAAATATAAAAACAGCGCATGGCACATTCTCATGGCAGTACAGTCATACAAACAGACTCAGGAGTTCAACAATTTTCTACAATAATTACCTCCACCAAGGAGGTTATGTTTTTTCCAGGGTTTGTTTGTCTGTTTGTTTGTCTGTCCGTTAGTGTGCAACATAACTCAAAAAGTTATGGACAGATTTTGATGAAATTTTCAGGGTTTGTTGGAAATGGGATAAGGAAGAAATGATTAACTTTTGGGGGTGATCCGGTAGAAATCCTGGATTCTGGATCACTTTGAAATTTTCGTTAACATTGTGGCAAATGGGGCCAAAATTTTCGTTTCCCAATATCTCGCTTAATTATTGACCAAAACTCATGAAATTTAACTCAGGAATTGACAATGGGGTCCTCTGTCACATTTCAAAGGCTGATCCGGATCGGATCCAGAAGGCGGATTTTATCTCAATTTATATAAAAAATGGGGGTGCCCTTACTTTTTGGCCTACTGTGCCTTTAATATTAAAGGTAGAAATTTCTGACAAGCGCCATCGTGTAGCTCAGTCAGTTCCGCATCGGGAGTATGCCACCGGATTTCATGTAGCTTTAATACTTAAGGAGCTAGATCCAGAAGAAAACCGCCATTACGAGAAATGTGATTTTCGTGAATAACTACTGAACTAATAAGGATATAATTATGAATCCAGTTGCTAATGGTATGTTTTCATGGTCAAGGAATCTTAAAATATAGGTCAAATAATATGGGACTAATATTTATGGTGGAAATCACAATATGGGGGAATTGTGCAAATCTCATGCAATTTGACTCAGGGATTTACAATGGGGTATTCTATCAAATGGCAAAGACTGATCCGGATCTTTCAAAAAGTTATGGACAGATTTGGATGAAAATTTCTGGAAATATTGATACTGGCACAAGGAACAAATGATTAAATTTTGGTGGTGATCGGGGGGGGGGGCACTGATCTGCCTTGGCGGAGGTCTGCGCTCTCAGAGTGCTTTTCTAGTTACAGTATATTTATCAATACAACATTATCCATAAACAAACAGGCCTCATTGTCATTATTAAATACTGTACCCCACAAGAATCAATTCTTTATATCTTTTTGTAAGCTGAATTATGTTTGATATGCATTTTATCTCCACACACAATTTATTCCACAATTTTGCTCCACAGATAGTCTTTTTTCGATCTGGGTCCGGGTCGTGGGGGCAGCAGCTTCAGCAGTAGCTCAGACAGCCCCCTCTCCAGCCGCATCCACCAGTTCTGGGGATATAAACCCTCCAGCGTGTCCCGGGTCGGTCTCTTCCTCACACGGATCCCCCAATTTAAATATAACCTCATGGGGATCACTCATATTACGTGGTCCACACACGCATGCATGACTGATGCCTGTCACTGACTTACATTGGTATCACTTGTGTGGGCCCGTCACATGATACCGCCACAGATTTGAGGTCAGGAGCAGTGCCTTGTATTGCGTGCTCATGAAAATGACAAGTTGACTACGGATGTAACGATTACCAGTACAATGATAAACCGCGATGAAATTGCAGACGGTTAGTATTACCGCTTAAATTCTAATTATCATGATAACCGTGTTTGATTACCGCACTTTTAGGGGAAAAAAAAACCATGTAAAGATCTGCTTTTATGTCAAATATTTGAGTATAGCTTTAATTTATTACAATTTTAATTTTCTATATCTAATATTTGGAACCAATATTCACTTTTAAAGTCTTTGAAAAGGTTTGTTAAGCATTTTTGATTGATTGATGTATTTATTTCGAACATGAATGTCAAACAGAAGAAAATAAATAAACAAAACACTTAAACATTAGACATATAATACATATTCGAAAAGGAGTGAGAAGAAGTACAACTTATAAACTCCCACCCCTTCTCCTTATATAATTAATAACAATAATAACCTTCCTCGTCTAATCATATCTATACACTATGCCATAATTTG
This sequence comes from Sphaeramia orbicularis, assembly GCF_902148855.1. Lineage (NCBI taxonomy): Eukaryota > Metazoa > Chordata > Actinopteri > Kurtiformes > Apogonidae > Sphaeramia > Sphaeramia orbicularis. The sequence goes on from NC_043963.1 coordinate 8,977,876, forward strand.
ACTGATACTTACTAGTAAATAATTAGGTTTCTGGCTTTATATTATTATGAACAAATATAATGTGATTTACATAAACACATAATACAATAACACATATATGTAAATACATATTCATACACAGATCTATACACACATATACACCTACATATACACACACACATACACACCTATACATACATTTACACACACATCTTTGCGTTATTTATGCAATAAATTCTATAAATTTGTCAAATCGGATTTTATATATTTTTTGTGTGTTTTCTGGCCTTTTATGTTGATATAGTAGGTTAAAGAGAAAAAAATAATAGGCAGGTGAAAGAGATGAAGTTGTAACTGAAAAAAAAGATACCAAACATGGGTAAAATAAACATTTGTTTATATAGTATATAAAGACAAAATCAAAAGTACTAAAAAATGGCCAAAATAGGCTCAGACCACTAAGGGTTAATACATGTTTCCTGCCAAGAGAAAGTGCATTGTGCCTATTATTTTATTGGTTGTTTTTTTTTTTTTTTTTTTTCAAAATACAACTTGGTTAAATTATTTCAGTGTGTATATCAGTACTTTTGGAACATTTTGAGCACAATTTCCACAATACCACGATAATAATGATAACCGTGATAATTTTGGTCACAATAACCGTGATATGAAATTTTCATATCGTTACATCCGTAATGCTGACTTCTGTTGTCTTTTGTAGTTTTAACCAAAAATCGAAAGTCGAGTTTTTAGAGGAAAAAAAATCAGTATTTTATTTTTGGCCAGAATCGTGCAGCCCTAGTTGACAGTAAATGAGAAAAGTGCACGAACAGATCATGACAGTGGATGGATGGGACTGAACTTTGCTCTGGCAGTCTGAGGAAAATGTAAAGCACATTCATACAGTGAAGCCCAGAGACAGATGTATTTACAAAGGTCAAATAATGAAAGATAATGCACCGGCAAAAGAACCAATTAATGATCTGTCAGTTTAATGTAAAGAAGGTGAGAAAAGGATGATGGGAAATGGTCTTTTTCTAAAAATCAATCTGGCTTGAATCTGGATATGACCCCATGGAGGAAAAAAAGAGAAAAAAGAGAAAAAGGGAGGGATTTAAGCTGAAACAGTCCTTGGAGTTTTAGTTGTGAAGGTGCATCTGTGGTTTATTATTGTTGAAGTCGAGAGATGATACAACTATTTTCATTGAAATGTAATAGATTCAGTGATACAAACATGTTATCTGCCAGCGTGTTTGTAACATAACATGATGATTATGAGCATTTGTAGCTCACCAGCTGATAAAAAATGAGAAGGTGCTGTGTTTGATGTCATTTTCATCATCTGCGTTGTCATCTTTGTTGGCAATTTCTTCAAACATCTTCTCCAATGAAACTACTAGTCAAGGCAAGGCAAGGCAAGTTTATTTGTAAAGCACATTTCAGCAACAAGGCAATTCAAGGTGCTTCACACAGGACATTGAAATAAAAGAAACAAAAAGAAACACATTTAAAACATTATAAAAGAAACATATAAAAGGTGATCAAAAACAGCAAGCAAGAAAACAATACATAAAATCAAAAAATAAATCAATAAATCAATAAATAAAATAGAATAAAATAAAATAAAAATAAAAATAAAAACACACACATATTAAAGTAAAAGTTGCAGTGCAGAGTTTCAAAGAGAATATAAAATTTTAAAAGTCAAAAGCCTTTTAGCCAAAGGCAGCAGTGAACAGGTGAGTCTTTAACCTGGACTTAAAAGAACTCAGACTCTCAGCAGACCTGAGATTTTCTGGTAGTTTGTTCCAGATATGTAGAGCATAGAAACTGAACGCTGATTCTCAGATTAATTTCAACTTTTATGTGTAGCTTCAGTGGGACATTGTCTACGAAGTTTGTTCACAGTTTTGAGAAATTTAGATTTTTGCATTATTTTATTTATTTCTTTATATATTATACAAACTTTCTAGATATTAAAAATGCGCCTTTATTTATAATGGGGCCATATTTTGATACTTTATAACACGGAAATGGTTACAGATATCAATATAGCTATTATTGAGCACTGATAGGAAAGCATATATGGACTTTGATTTGGGGCTATGACCTTTGACCTTGAGTGACCTTGAAGGGTCAAACTCAATGTCTACACTTCAGCAATTTTCTGCTTGTCGGATTCATTTCAAATTTTATATGTATCTTTCTTGGGACGATGTCTACAAAGTTTGTTCACAGTTTTGAGAAATTTGGAGTTTTGAATTTTTGACGATTTTTTTTTTTAAAGAATATCAAACATTTACCTTTTCTTGTAATAGTCTATATTTTGATGGTTTATAACATGTAAATGGTTACAGATATCAGTATAGTTATTATTCAGCACTGATAGGAAGTCATGTATGACCTTGCTGCATTTCCACTACATGGTACCGGCTCGACTTGGCCTTTTTTGCATTTTCAGTACGTAAAAGAACATGGAATCTGGTACCCAGTACTAGTTTTTTAGTATCTGCTTGGCCGAGGTTCCAAAATGGGTGAAGAGATACTTAAATGTGACATGTAAACACTGCAGACCACTGATTGGTCCAAGAGTTGTCTCTGCGTCATTGCGTCATCAATTTGCAACTCACCATTTTAAAAAGACCATATTCAGCAGTTTACAGTAAATACACCAGTAGGCTAATCCGCATGGTGGCAGCCCGTAAAACTACACCATGGTCGGTCGAGGCGGTTCAGACATTTCTGTCCTTGGTGATTTATCAGCAACTCTTTGAGCAGACATCACTGAAGTTACGCGTTGCATCGCTATGACTAGGGATAGGAATCGAGAACCGGTTCTTTTTTGAGAACCGGTTCCCAGTAGCTCGATTCCTTGGAATCGTTTGCCTGCCTGCTTAACGATTCTGCTTATTGATTCTGCCTTCGTTGTGCATGCGCGATGACGTCACATGTACGCTGCATTGTATGTCGGAATGTAGCCAACATGGTGCTGAGGCAGAAACTTTCTAAAAAGTCGACACCAGGTCCACTTACTTGGAACACTGGCAAAACTTCCATGTCTTCAAAAGGGTGGAATCCCTCCAATATCCTCAAACATTTGTCCACAGCATGTGAATCATTTACAGGAATGTCACGTATTTGATACACTACGGCGCTTGTGAATTTAGCGGCAGAGTGAACGCCGGTTCCAGTTCCGGTGTGGGCAACAAACATTGTAACTCCTCAAATACAAGTTTCTGAAGGTAAGAAGGGAAAGGAAATGAGGTGCACAACAACGGGAGACAAGCTGAGCCGAGTCGAACCAGTTCCACGTAGAAATGCAGCAATAGAGGAATTAGTAAAGCGTCTTTAGTTTCACTTTCACTGCCCCCCCCCCCCCCCCCCCCCGAACCGGGCCCCGCGTCATCTGTTATTATTATTTGTACATACTGTATATGTTATATTTTCTGTGCAGAGATGGAAATATAAAAGACAGTTAATGGATACACACCGGTTTGTACTCTTTAATTCCTTCACCCAATGAGAATCGATAAGAGAATCGATAAGGAATCAGATCGATAAGCAATATCGATAACACTGGTCTACAAGGAAAATGCTTCCAGAATAAAAGTAATGAAATTTTACCACATGAGAGTCACTGATAAAGAAAAATCAAGTCAAAAATGCTGGTTGGCTGAACTTTCCAAGATACAGCCTTGGGTCAAAATGTGAAATTCAAGAATTAACGAGAGAATGGGTTTGACTCCAAAGGAATATTTGTCTCAGAGCTACAAGATCTACTTCAAAACACTGTCTGCACATTAGAATACATTCACTTTACAGGTTCTATTTAGTGGAAGATTTATAAAACTATTATATAAATGTACATAAACCAATATAGATGTGTAATAACACTTAATCATATACCTTGAAAACATCAGCAAACCGGCACTTTTGTCATTTATTTTCCAATTAATCTTATTAAAATACATGACATTTAGCACATTTAATCTCTGAAGCAAATCATTTCTAAAAAATTGTAGACCAGTGTAATGGAATCGGAATCGTTAAATTCTTAAAGATTCCCATCCCTAGCTATGACGTCCAGATACTTTAATGTTGGTAGTATCCTGTAATGGAAACGGTCTCCAGGAATAGTATCTGGTACCCAAGTTGAGTCGGGTCGAGCCGGTACCACCTAGTAGAAATGCGGCATTAGTTGAGTTCTCCTCCAGTGAAAGTACCACCCACTTCTGTTGGGGGACTGATCTGTATGAAGACCACATGACTCTACCGTAGAACAGAACCTGACAACCTCACAAATTCAACTTGTTAATGATTCTTAATAGAACATGCCAGTGTGATACAGAGACATTGGTACTATTTTATTCTTCTCTCAGTCAAAAGCAACTATTTTAAGATTAGATGATTCCACTTTTCTCTTCCTATCGTCACGTTTTTTATGCTCCGTTCAATTTCCTGTCGGACTAGCTGTTGTCTGTTAATCTCCAAAATGACAGATGTGTAAAATCAGTAAATTATTTGTGTGTTCGTGCAGAGTATCTGCCAGGTGATCATCCGACAGACGACCGAGGTGGCGATCGAGTTACCTGGCACAGACATAGGCAGACAGACCGTGACCTCGGCCGGCGGATGTACCGGCAGATAGATGGACAGGTGAAGCGACAGGTAAGATCATATTGTGATCACGTTGCTGCGGTGTGTGACAGTACAATGTGACACAAAGACAGGATCAGGAGGGCAGACAGGCGGAACCGCAGACGGGGTCGGGTTTCCCATGAGCCCCCGAGTTTCCACACAGAGGGACAGACAGACGACTAAAGACAAAACATACCTGAACACTCACCTGGACACGTTACAGGCACCGTACACCTGCACTCATCCTGCACAGCCTCACTGACCAATAACTGATCAGAAAAAAGAAAAGGAAGTGTTGTTTTCAGATTAATCCAAGGCACAGATCATCTTCAAGGAGGTATTTACAACAACAATTCCAATCAAGTTGGGATGTTGTAAAAATGTAAATGAAAACAGAAAAACAGAATGCAATAGTACTTTTTTTTTTTTCTTAAAATCTGACATTTTTTTCAGTATAAACATTTTATATATTTACTGTTTTACCGTGAATAAAACATAGACCTACAAACTCCCAGTTCATTTTTCTCTACATCTAACCATTCCTAAGTGATTTATCTCCATTTGTAATCCAGCATCCCAAAATGCTTGATGGACTGTTGGTATCAGTTGGCGTCCATTTGTCCATCTGTCCATCATCTGTCCGTAAACAATTTTTCAAGAATCTTCTTCTCCGAAATCCTCAGTCAGAATTACCTGATATTTGTTGTGGAACATCTTTGGGGTAAGGTCTACCAAGTTTGTTCAAGGAATTGAGAAATATACACTCAACAAAAATATAAACGCACCACTTTTGTTTTTACTCCCATTTTTCATGAGCTGAACTCAAAGATCTAAAACTTTTTCTGTGTACACACAAGGTTTATTTCTCTCAAATATTGTTCACAAATCTGTCTAAATTTGTGTTAGTGAGCACTTCTTCTTTGCTGAGATAATCCATCCACCTCACAGGTGTGGCATATCAAGATGCTGATTAGACAGCAGGATTTTTGCACAGGTGTGCCTTAGGCTGGCCACAATAAAAGGCCACTCCAAAATGTGCAGTTTTATCACACAGCACAATACCACAGATGTCACAAGTTTTGAGGGAATATGAAATCGGCATGCTGACTTCAGGAATCTCCACCAGAGCTTCTGCCTGTGAATTGAATGTTCATTTCTCTACCATAAGCCATCTCCAAAGCTGTTTCAGAGAATTCATGAAGAAGGCTGTGCGAGGAAAATGGTGGTCACACCAAATACTGACTGGTTTTCTGACCCCCCTGGACCACCCAATACAGTAAAAGTGCACATTTTAGAGTAGCCTTTTATTGTGGCCAGCCTAAATCACACCTGTGCAATAATCATGCTGTCTAATCCGCATCTTGATCTGCCACACCTGTGAGGTGGATGGATTATCTCAGCAAAGGACAAAGGAGAAGTGCTCACTAACACAGATTTAGACAAATTTATGAACAATATTTGAGAGAAATAGGCCTTTTGTGTACATAGAAAAAGTTTTAGATCTTTGAGTTCAGCTCATGACAAATGGGAGCAAAAACAAAAGTTATATTTTTTGTTGAGTGTAGATTTTTGAATTTTTTTACCAATTTTTAACATTTTCATAATGCCCATTGGTTTATAATAGGACAAATTTCAAAGTGCTGTAACTTGAAAACAGTTGAAGATATTGATATAATTACTATTGGCAATAGATAGGAAGTCACATATGGGCTTTCATTTGGTGCCATGACCTTTGACCTTGACTAACCTTGAAAGGTCAAACCCAAGGCCATCTATGTCCAGATTTCTAGAAACTTCTTCTCCAAAACTGTCAGCCAGAATAAATTGAAATTCATAGCAGAAGTTCCTTGGGGTAAAGTCTACCAAACAAATGTCGATTAATGTCTTTAGATATGCTGTTGGACTACAAGACACTTGGTCCTATTTTGTTTTTTATCATATCATCCTCACATTATCCCCTTACCATGTAGATGTTGAATGACTGATAATTAATTTTGACGATTTATGGTAAAACCCCCACAAAATAACATAATGAATGTACCATATTTACGCTTGAGAGTAGATAGAGATTCATTCAATTTGAATAAAAAGTGACTTTTAAAGCAAAAAAATTCAAAAATATTAACTGAACATAAAAACCAGCATCTCCATCCACTGTCATTGATCCGACTCCATGGGTTTTACTGGTGAATAAATGTTATAGAAGATGTTTTCATGTTCACTACGGAGCCTCTGAACGTCCAAATGGGTCATGTCTGATGGCCATGAAAAGATGACAAACTGCATTTACCTGAATTATTTATCTATTGATAGGAATAGTGGGTCAGAAGTTAATGATTATTTTATCCGTAGATGATTTTGGTCAACAGGGGATGTTTTCCCTCTTTGAAGGTTAATAAACTCAAAACATTGCATTCCGTTTTTATCTACATTTACACAGTATCCTGACTTTTTTTGTGGAATTGAGGTTATAGATCTGCAGACTTTAGGAGCCAAACTGTGCAAGGAAAGATTAGAGATGCACTTTTTTTTTTTTTTTAAATTAAAAATGACATTTCTAGTGTTATCTGATGCTGATGTTATTTCCAGTTTCTGTGTATTATGTTTGTTATTTTTCCCCTGGACAAAGAAATCATAAATATATGAACAGTGACTATATTATAAGTCTTTCCATTGTTGGTCACAGTAAAAAAAAAAAATACATATTCACTAATAAAAAGCTTTAATATAATATGACATGTAAATATCAGACACTGTTATTGGTGAAAAACCATCTTATATCCTGATGAATTAACATGTCCTGTAGTAAAGACCTTCGACTCCTTGTTAAATTTGCTGTAACATGATATTTAGCACCAAAACTATGCTTCGATTATGTCTAATTTTATGTACATTTTAACCATTTTTCTTCAAATCCATCCACTGTAATGGTGCTAGTACAAACACAGAATCCAAATGCAGAACTCAAACACCAAAAATATAGTTCAAAAGGTTTATTGAACACACACAGGTGAAAAATAATGATCAGTGACAGAATCTTGAGGATAATAGTTGGTGATATCCTCCTCTGATTCGTCCTCCGGATCGAGGGCGAAAGCCCGTCTCCCCGAGCGGTGTTAGGGGTGTTTTTCCCGACTAGGGAAAAGCAAAGGGAGGTCAGGGACGGAAACAGGTCATACACAGGTAGGCAAACAATCGGGCAACAGGACATAAGGACAAGGCAAAAACTCACGTACCGGTAGTCAGGGCGAGAAGGTCAAAACCAGGTATCAGAAGAGGCAGACAAAAACCAGACAGGGAGCAGGCAGAAGACGAGAAACCGAGGAATCCAAAAACAGGTCAAAAAACAGGCAGACAAACGAGGTCAAAACGCTGGTAAGAACTACAGGAGTTACAAACTGGCGTCTGACAGGGGGAAGAGACAGGGTATAAATACACAAAAGGGAGGGAAGACAACGAGACACAGGTGGAGCAAATCAGGGCGGAGACAGGTAATCAGGTAAGAGGTCAGAACAATCAGGGAACAGGAAGTAAAGATGACAGACAAGACGCATGAGGGGAAACTTAACAAAATAAAACAGGAAGTGACAAACAAAACATAAAAGACAGACAAAACCAGACTAACGTCTGGCTGCAGGTATGACACACTGTGTCTCTTCTAATCATGCACTCGCTGCCTGATAAATTACACTGGGTTACAAAAAAATGTTTTTTGCAAGTTGTCTAGGTTTTTTCAACTGAATTAGGACCATTTTGCACCGCTAAATCCAAAAATGACATCTGTTTTTCTCAATCAGGTCAGGGTTTTTTTTGCTAATTTGATTTTGAAAAATTTGATCTTCTCACAAAATTGATTACATTTTTGTGACTTTATCAGTTGATTTTTTTTTATAAAGTTCTCACCCAAAATAGGTTTTAAGAGAAAAAAAAATCATTTTCTAACAGGATTCCTGTTAGGTACAATGGTGTATTCACCGCAGATGTAGCAGAATACGTCAGGCTTATTTTTGCAAGATCTTCTAGTCGAAGCCATTTCATTCACCTGTAATATTAAAAAAACCATTAATCATAAATTGACAAAAGTAAAATCTTCAGAACTCGTTTATTGCAAGAAATATGAAAGAATTTTGTATCATATGATGTGAAAATGCCCATAAATGTAAGCAAAAATGTTAAAAAGCCAATATGTAGCATAGTTCAGAAAGTTGACCTGATAGAGCAAAATTAATGTGATTTTTGGATTCAGCACACCAAAATTATCCTAAATCAGCTCAAAAAACTTAAACAATAAATTTGTTGTTGACCAGTGTAATTAATGTCCATGCCTTGTAAGTCAATTTTCCTCAAAAATAACTTGAACCTCTGCAGCCTTAGGAGAATTTGATTCCACAGAAAAACTTTCTTATTCAGTCTGTTTTCTGACATTTGTGGCAAATGTTTCCACAGTCTGATCATTTCACATTTTCACATTATCGATCCAGGAATCTGACTCCTGTCAGTGTGGGCAGACAGAACATGAACAAACATAAAGATGCTTTTATATTTAGGTTTAGATGGTGAATATGTCGCCTTTAGCGTAAAATATGTGAAGGAGAACAGTGTTAATGAGCTAAACAGAGGTGGAAATGACCTGAAACATGGAACAGACGCTGATTGCAGTCAGTGAAAGAACAAAAAAAAAAAAAAAAAAAAAAAAAAATAGGACTAACGGCATCAATACCAAGTTGAATTTGTGAGGTGGTCAGGTTCTGTTCTATGGTAGAGTCCTGTGGTCTGGATGCAGGAGCTCAATCTCCCAATAGAAGTGGGTGGTACTTTCACTGGAGGAGAACTCAACTAATTCAAAGTCCATATATGACTTCTATCAGTGATCGATAGTAACTATACTGATATCTGTAACCCAGCGGTTCCCAACCTTTTTTAGCTTGTGACCCCATTTTAACATCACAAATTTCTGGTGACCCCAGACATTCAAAACAGAGACTTTTTTTTTTTTTGCTAAAATTAATTTGTTTTTAATCATGTAATAGTTTGCTATACTATGTTGCAAATAAATGTTAATTTTAGAGGACATTTAGTCTATATAATGTATATTATTATGGACAGAGGCAGAAAAGCCAGGTGTACAGGGTGGGGAAGCAAAATTTACAATGAATATTTACTTGTTTTTTCTCAGCAGGCACTACGTCAATTGTTTTGAAACCAAACATATATTGATGTCATAATCATACCTAACACTATTATCCATACCTTTTCAGAAACTTTTGCCCATATGAGTAATCAGGAAAGCAAACGTCAAAGAGTGTGTGATTTGCTGAATGCACTCGTCACACCAAAGGAGATTTCAAAAATAGTTGGAGTGTCCATAAAGACTGTTTATAATGGAAAGAAGAGAATGACTATGAGCAAAACTATTACGAGAAAGTCTGGAAGATACTATTAAAGAAGAATGGGAGAAGTTGTCACCCCAATATTTGAGGAACACTTGTGCAAGTTTCAGGAAGCGTGTGAAGGCAGTTATTGAGAAAGAAGGAGGACACACAGAATAAAAACATTTTCTATTATGTAAATTTTCTTGTGGCAAATAAATTCTCATGACTTTCAATAAACTAATTGGTCATACACTGTCTTTCAATCCCTGCCTCAAAATATTGTACATTTTGCTTCCCCACCCTGTAGATTACTGCACAAAGTGAGAATTTTATTCTCCTTGGTCAGGATATGTACAGTCAGTCCAGCTTGGATTTCCAAGGCTGACAATTAATACTGAACAAACAAGAACTCCAACTATGAATTATGAAAGAGCTGCAGCATCTGAAACCGACCACAATGAACATTTGACAGATAAACAGAACCACAGTGCTTCAGTTTCAGATTCACAGTTTATGTTTTACGTATTGGCATTGTCTCTGTCAACTCACCATATATTTTTTATGAGCAAGTTTTGATTTTTTATTTTTATCAATTACTAGAAATTTCAGGCGACCCCATTTGAATTCCAGGTGACCCCATGAAGGTTCTGACCCCAAGGTTGAAAAACACTGAGCTAAAGCAACATGACATGCACCCTAATGCTGCCTTCACATACTCAGGAAGATGATGGTTTCCAAGGTTGAAAACACTGATATAGCCTAAATGTCGTCTAAAATTAACGTTTATTTGCAACATAGTATAGCAAACTATTACGTGATCAAAAACGAATTCATTTTAGCAAAAAAAAATGTTTTGATTGTCTGGGGTCGCCAAAAATTTGTGATGCTAAAATGGGGTCACAAGGCAATAAATGGTTGGGAACCACTGGATTAACCTGTTGGACATGTTGGTAATATTGAAGGAAAACCTCCAAAACAGGGTGAATATACAAACTCCATGTCGGAAAGCTGGGAACTGGACTGTTCCTGTTGTTGGACTTAACCACAGTCATTGGAGCTGTTTTTAATCCAGTGATATCATATGTTTCATACTACAGCGGTTGCAATTTAATATATTGTGATACTGTAAACAAAGCAATATAGTGTGTAGCTGTTTTCATCTTATTTTAAGCTACTGATATTGTACAGTGAAGGATACACCACTGTATAGTTTAACAGAAGGAACAGAATATAAATAATACATGAGTATATTAGACTGAACTATAATTAAATGTCACATTCACTGACAGGAGAATTAACTTGTCGCACTTGTTTTTAATGATGGAGGGAAAAAAAACCCTGCAAATCATAGTGTGAACAGGTAAACTGCATGTAGATAAGTGGGATTTTACTTTTCTGTCACCGCCCCCTGTTGTTAGACTCTGGTAAAAGGGTTAAAATTGTGCGATGATGTCACAGGAAGTTACTCAGAAGCCAAACATGAACTCAGTTTTCAGAAGAAGTTGAATCTGCTTCCATCTGCCTCCGTCGTCTGTACGTATGTTGTTTCTTACACTCGCTGTTACTGTTTAATGATGTTTGGGATTTATTTATTTTTAATTAGATCATTAGCAGAAAGCATGTTTTCTGTATTAAACATAAAGTCCTAGTCCTCTTCCAACACTGTTTGTCGGTTTAGTAAAGTTCTGATATCCACACATATGCATTTGTCAGCCTGTGGATTAACCCATAAAGACCCAGTCCTACTTTTGTAGCAGTTCCCACATGAATTTTTGATTTATCACTATTTATCATAATATTATCCTCATCCTTTTGCATTTTTTCAATGAAAATCTGGTATTTTCCAATATTTAATTTACTGGTTACGCAGATATTCACACAAGCTCAGATTAAAGTTGATTGTCATAATATGAGAAACAGTGAAAAATGAAGAAAACTTGACATTTTCAGCAAAATTTATCATTAACTGAACATGAAACTCTATGGGTTTTACTGGTGAATCAATGTTGTAGAAGATGATGTTTCCACGGTAACTACGGAGCCTCTGAATGTCCAAATGGGTCATATCTGATGACCATGAAAAGACGACAAACTGTATTTTACACCAATTATTTACGTGTATTGATAGGATTAGTGGATCAACAGGTATTAAACAGTTTAGATCAGTAGATGGTTTGGGTCTTTATGGGTTAAACTACCATACTGTAGTGACTTTAATTTTTTCCTATTTTACATATTTCCTCTCTATACGTAGTGACACTGAATCCAAAATATATATAAAAAAAAAACAAAAACAAACCCCCCCCCCTCACACTGGACCTTTTGTTCACCAGTGGCTGTTTGGTTCTTTATGGATGTTTAGTATGTACAGCAAGAAAAACAAAAACAACTTATTTATTTAATTTTTACTGTGTGTATTTTAAGGCTGTGCACATGTTTCCTGTATTTTCTTGTTGTATGTGAAAAAAGACAATGAAAAATAAATAAAACTGCAAAAATAACAAAGCTATAGATGGAAAAAGACTTTTGCACCATTCTGCATATGTTAGACTTGTTTCGTTTTATGCAGCACTTGATAAAGCAAGAGCATGTGTGGTTTAATTTAATGACCACATTTGTAATTGAGTTTGACTATTAATGGATGGAAGGCGTGGAAACTTGCTGATGGCTCCTCTTCTTAAACGATCGAGGTGGGAAAGACAGTATACTGCTACTGTAGGAGGGAAGTTTTAACAGCGCTGTTCTTTTCTACACTACTGTGCACAAGTTTTATTCCACCTTTGTCGTTGTTGTTTTTTTAGGGTTGAAATGAACATATATATTTATTTCTTAATCTGTTTTCTTCAGATATAACATGAAATGACAGGAAATATGCACACAGCCTTAAAAAAACACACAAAAAACTGAACTAAATGTGTTGTAAAGGTTAAAGTCGGTATTTAGTTTGACCTCTGACCTCATGACAAGAGGTACTGATTGATTGATTGATGTATTTATTTTGAACATGAATGTCAAACAGAAGAAAATAAATAAACAAAACACTTTAACATTAGACATATAATACATATTCGAAAAGGAGTGAGAAGAAGTACAACTTATAAACTCCCACCCCTTCTCCTTATATAATTAATAACAATAATAACCTTCCTCGTCTAATCATATCTATACACTATGCAATAATATGACTGATACTTACTAGTAAATAATTAGGTTTCTGGCTTTATATTATTATGAACAAATATAATGTGATTTACATAAACACACAACACATATATGTAAGTACATATTCATACACAGATCTATACACACATATACACCTACATATATATGTCAGGGTAGAGACTGCGATCTGGTAGGATCGGCGATTCTACCAGTAGAAACTCCGATCGTAGTCTCTACCAGTAGAAACTCCGATCCGAACCCTAACCCTAAGCCTAACCCTAACCCTTCTACTGACAGGATCGGAGTTTCTACCAGTAGAGACTACGATCGGAGTCTCTACTGGTAGAATCGCCGATCCTACCAGATCGCAGTCTCTACCCTTACATATACACACACACATACACACCTATACATACATATACACACACTTACCACATACTTGTACATCTTTAGAACACCCAGTGATCCCCAAGCCCTCCCTCATCCCTGTACCTCTGAAAAATTGTGTCTTTGTACCTCTTTTTAAATTCTTTCATGCTTGGACATTTAATAATAATAATAATAATAATAATAATAATAATAATAATAATAATAATAATAAACTTTATTTGTATAGCACCTTTCATACAGAAATTGTAGCCCAAAGTGCTTCACATTGATTGAAAAAATACAATATTAGAATACATTAAGATTTGATTAGAAATACAATAAAATAAAAATAAATATAAAAACAGCACACATTAAAATATTTGATTATGCATAGAATTTTTGAAGTGCAAGGAATAAGATGAAATTTGAGAGAAATACAATAAAATAAAAATAAAAATAAAAGCAGAAAATATTTGATTATGCATAATTTTTGAAGTGCAAGAAATAAGATGAAATTTGAAATACAATGAAAAAAATAAAAAAATAAAAACAGAAATACAATAAAATAAAATAAAAATAAAAACCGCACATTCCTGGTTCCTGAATTGTGACCCCATTTTTATCTCCTTTCAAAGGCTTATGAGAATAAAATGTTTTTAATTTGGTTTTAAATATATTCAGTGAACTGGCTTCTCTAATGTCTTTTGGAATTGTATTCCATAACTTTGGTGCATAGTTAGTAAAGGCTTTGCTTTAACTCTGTATTAAATCAGTTCCACAGTCTCACCCCGCTGACAGAAACACAAAAACCCTTCCTAGTCGTGCGTATTAAGGGAATTTTAAAGTTAATTTTCCCCCTTAAATCATAAACCCCCCCTCATGAATACTAGGCCTGTAACGGTACACAAAATTTTTGGTTCGGTACGTTTTCGGTTTTGAAAGCCACAGTTCTTTTTTTTTTTCGGTCCGGTACGGGAAGAAAGAAAACCCCTCAAAGTGTTTTTAATACATTTATGAATTTTTGAAAAATTTTCCCCCAATTTTTTGAAAAATTTGAATATAGAAAAACAGGAATATAATTCTGCTGCTATAAATCAAATAGGAAATAAAATAAATTATTAATATTACTAAGTGTATTTTAAACATTAGTATTGCACTTTTCCCTGACAGGTAGTTTTGAACAAACAACAAAAATCTAATCACAGTTCTGTCAGTTCACATTCTGCATTAAAATAACAAAAAAATTCCACATGAAGTGCAACATTAACCAGAGGACAAACTGGTATTCTGTTTAAACAAACTGAAGAGAAACTTTGACAGCAAAAAATGAACCAAATTATCTATTTTAGGACAGAGAACAAACTGTTTAGGACACTGTGTGTACGTGCGCGCAAGGTGCGATTTGTCGGGGGATGTTTATTTATTTATTTTTTGGTCAGAGCCGGGGGGGTGGGGGGTCCATAACTAACATGACAAACGCTGGCGTGAAACGAAAGTGAAACTTTATATAATTTCAACGTCCAACTACTGGTTGTATTCCTCTGTTATACAGCGTGTGTGTGTGAGAGAGAGAGAGAGAGAGAGAGACAGAGCAGGTGTCAGTGTTTTAGAACTACTGTAGTTCCTAGGGGCCAAACAATGTCCGTCTTATTAACGTCTCTTTCCTCGTTGTTGTGTTTCACTGGGACCTGAACTGATCCAAACTGGACTGTAATGATTGCAGAGGGTCTCCAGTCTCGTCCTTCCGGGTTCACATCACATTTGTTGTTTTTTTTAACTTATATCAGCTGCTATTTTGTATTTTGGGTCGATGTGCTCATCCTCCAGTATGTCCGTGTGGAACTTGCGCAGATTTAAAGTTCTGCATCGAACAGCGTCTTTTGTTCCTTTTTCTTTTTGTCAACATACTGTGCCGTTTCGGTACAGCTGTGTACCGAACCGAACAGGTGTGTACCAAAACGGTTCGGTTCGGTATGTGTACCGTTACAGGCCTAATGAATACTGAATAATTTCTGTATACAGTCTACTCTCGTTAAACCGCCCGCCGTTATACCGCCATTTTCGCTCAACCATTGCACAAAAATCCCCAATGCATTATTCCATTAGCTACCGCCATTTCCGCCTATCGCCATCCGCCAGCCCAGTTCCATGCACAAACAACACTTATACCATTGATTTCCCGACCGTTATACCGCCAGCGTGATTGCCATCGAGTACACATAAATTTTAACAATGCACTGAAACAAAAGCGCCAGACGCTGATTGCGACAAGCTACGAGCAGGTCTACGGAACGGCCACCGTTCATTTATCGCAGAACACTCAGTAGGTCAGGATGTCGGGAAGAGGACGTGGGATTAAGCCAAAGCCTCAAGATGATGGGGTGTCATTTCCCGACACGGTATAATAATGCTTAAAATGTTTCCCCACTTTAAATGATCCCTTACAACATAACAGAATCAAGATTTATTTAGAAACACAATTAGAACGGGTTAACGGAGGCAGCATAGACATCATATAGTAAAGACATGCACATTATGGACGCAACCCGTTGTGACGCCATTTTCGCTATACCGCCAATTTGGCCGTGAACGGAAGTTGGCGGTATAACGAGAGTAGACTGTATTTGTTGGTAAAAGATTATTTTTAGCTTTGTACATTATTTGAGCTGTTTGATAGTCCACAATGTCTGTGAACTTGAGTAATTTTGACTGTAAGAATAATGAGTTTGTGTGTTCCTGGTAGCCAACGTTATGAATGATCCATATTGCTCTTTTTTGAATAATAGTTAATGGCTGTAATGAGGTCTTGTAGTTGTTACCCCAGATCTCAGCACAGTACTGTAAATATGGTGAAACTAGGGAACAGTATAGAGTGTGAAGTGACTTGTGATCCCAAACCTTCTTTGCTTTATTTATTATTGCAATGCTTCTGGAAACTTTGGTTTGTACATGTTTGATATGGGCTTTCCAACTAATTCTGTCATCAGTGGTCACCCCCAGAAATTTTATTTCATGAACTCTCTCTGTTTCAATTCTGTCTATTTGTATTGTTACCTGTGAATTATTTCTAGCAGTAGCACAAATAAAGCATAGAAACATCTGACATGAGTTGAATCAAACCTGGTAGAAAACATCAGAAAACCAAGTCAGTTTCCAGTTTGCGTGTCATATGCCTGTACAGAGCTGGGCAGAAGAGCCTTTGTCTACTCTGCTCCTTACACGTAGAATATGTTGCTAAAAGACTGAAAACTGACTTAACTGATTTCCTTGAATACGTTTAAATCCAAACTCAAAGTGCTACAGACTAACTCAATGTCTCGCACTTGTTTTTCACAGTTTGACTTGTCCTGTAAATTCTTGTATGTTGTAACTGTGCATTGTATTTCCTGCTGCCTCTTGGTCAGGACTCCCTTGAAAAAGTAGTTCTCAGTGGGATCTCTTTTCCTGGTTAAATAAAGGTTAAATAAAAAACAAACCAAAACAGCAAGGGTTTATCCCCGAAATCCCCCCAAACCTCTGCTATATATAAATCTATCCATGATAATTGTTAGATGATTGATATGAACTCAGTTTGGGCTCCACGGACCTGATGGTGGCAGAATAATGGTGTAGAACCAGTGTTTCCCCACAAAACTCCACCTAGTGAATGAAAATGACCCCATATGAACTCTGAATGGTAGACAGAACATGGACGTTTGGAAGACGATCCCTATGAACCAAATTTTATCTGAATTGGCCTATCATTGCTTGATTTATTTCCAAAAAACTGATTTTCAACTAAAGCGCCCCCATTTGGATGACTTATAATACTCATATAGAAGCTGAAATTGATAAGAGTTCTTCTACTAGGGGTCCCCCATGTTGGTTACCAAGGGATACACTGGAAAAAATCTAAATCTTACCAAGTGTATTTTTCTTTTTTTTTTTTTTTCTTTTTTTAAATTTTATTTATAGAGCACTTTTCACAGACAGTCACAAAGTGCTTTATCAATTCAAATCAGAATCAAATTAAGTTTACAGAGACCCAACAGAATCCTTCAGGAGCAAACACTTATGATTGGTGACAGTGGCGAGGAAAAACTTCCCTTTAACGGGCAGAAACCTGGAGCAGACCCAGACTCCTGAAGGATGGCTGTCTGCCTTGACCAGTTGGGGTTAAAGAGAGAGAGAGAGAGTAAAGGAGGAGAAAAGAGAGAGCGATAGAGATATAGAGACACCATAGATCTGAGTTTGGAGATGTTGCGTAGTTGGAAGAAACAGTTTTTGACAAGGTGTTTGGAGTAGAATTCTTAGTCAAAATTTTTTATAAAATTTTACAAAATTTTAACATTTTTAGTCAAAATGTCTCATCACACTTAAAATAAGACATAATCACCCAAAAAGTAACTTTTCAGCGAGATGTAAGAACTTATTTTTAGACAATAGATCTGGAAATTATTAGAATTATAATAGTAATATAATTATAATAATAATTATTTCAAGAAATCTTACAAAATAATTTTCATTTGTTCCATTGGCAGATTTTTTTGCTTGAATTAAGCAAAAAATCTTGAATTAAGTTTTTTTTTTTCCATTATCTAGCCAATAGGTTATAATGCTATTATTTTACTTTCGATCATATTGGTCTGAATGTGGAACCTGAAGTAAAATGAGTGTGACAGTCTTGATTGTTAATATCTTCAGTGTAATTTTTGCATTTCACAAAGTCATCCTGCAGCCCAGATTTGGCCCCTGGGCCGCATATTTTAAAACCCTGTTTTTAGAATTTGGGGCTGTTCAAAGTCATAACATGAAGCTATAGAACTTTATATATTGTTCAGAATTTCATTTATAAGAAGATCCTAGTCAATATTTTGTATTTTATTCTTTTATTTTGGTTTTAATTATTCTGTACAGCACTTTGGTCCACTGTGGTTGTTTTAGAGTGCTTTACAAATAAAGTTGCATTGGATTGGAATGAAAAGGTAGCTCATTGTATCTAATGTTATTTAATAGTATTGTGGATGAGCTCTGGGTGATGTAAAAAGTTCAAAACCTAAAACATTTTCACCTTAAATGATATAAAACAAAACATGAAGATGAACTTAATGAAGAATAAAGCTGAAATACAAGCAATAAATAAAACCGTTACCGTTGACATTAAATAAGTTAATACTTGTGCTGAAGTTCACTGACCTGATTTGTATAATAAAATAAAACTCAAAGAGCATCAGTTCCTAGAAAAACGCTGTCACATCCTATCATTTAATTGGCCGTTCCAGTGTTTTAAAGGCTGATGTGATTGGCCGCCCGCAGCGTTTTTCTATGCGTCTTATTTTCTGCAGTGTTTTATTGGTGTATTTTATTATATAAGCTCCTCTTCGGTTCTCGTTTTCTGCCCGTGTTGCACGAAGCCGCCTGATGGAGATATGGACGTAATAAAACTGAGCGATTGAAGCTGTTACTTCCCACCAGCCTTTTCTCTCGTCCTTTTCATTAAACTGACAGATCATTAATTGCTTCCTCTGCTGTTCACACCACATTATCTCCATGTCTGTTCCTTTCTTTGATCTTTCATTATTTTACCTCTGTAGATACGCCTCCCTGGGTCTTTTCTTCACCGCATTAAGGTGCTGTAGATATTGTTCACACTGCCAGCCCAAATATGCTTTTGTGGCATCTCGAAATTGATTTCACAGAGGAAAAAAAGAAATGCATGAAATCTGCACCACAGTTTAATGGTCAGTATGACTGTTGATATTAATTGTGGTTGTTCGTTCCAAAGGTTTTCTATCAGTTTCAGCTCAGGACAGTCCAGTTCCTCCACACCAAAGTCTTTACGGATGTTGCTTTGTGTACTGGTTATGTTGGAACAGGAAGAGGCCATTCCCAAACTACTCCCACAAAATTCCGAGCATGAAATTGTCCAAAATGTCTTGATCTGCTGAAGGATTATGAGTTACTTTTACTGGAACTAAGGCTATGTTCAGACTGCAGGCGAATGTGGCCCAAATGTGACTGTTTTTTTTTGCCCATATGTGACTTGTATCCAATCTGTTAACCCTGTAAAGCCTGAACCATTAAATCATTGACAGAAAATTCCAGTTCTTTGAAACTGGAGCCTTTATTGGTCCTTCTGAACAACCCAAAAAATATTTTCGTCAAATATCAATTTCCATGTATGAGTTTCAGTTTTGTGTCATATTTGATACATCAGGTCTCAATGCTCAAATATTATTATTTTTGAATAAGCTTAGCTTAGCTTCATGCTAACTCTGTAATATAGTTAGCTGTTTGTATATTTTAGTAGTATTTTAGTAGTATTTGTGTAGTTTAATATTTTATCTTTTAGTTTTTGTATGTTGTCAGTATTTTTCAGTACATATTTTCAGTATAATTTTGTGTGGTATTTTTATACAGTCCTTTTGCACTTTAACCCTGTAAAGCCTGAACCATTAAATCATTGACAAAAAGTTCCAGTTCTTCGAAACTGGAGCCTTTATTGGTCCTTCTGAACAACCCCAAAAAATATTTTTTCAAATATCAATTTCCATGTATGAGTTTCAATTTTGTATCATATTTGATACATCCGGTATCAATGCTCAAATATAATTATTTTTGAACAAACAAAAACATAATATAACACAAACATGTCTAACAAATTGGTAATTCCTTTCAAAATTGGCAAAGTTCTTCCTCCTTCCTCATTAATGACAGTCTTGTAGTGTCACTGGAAAGGGCTCTGGTGAATGAATTCCTCCCCCTAGTGGATTATCTGTGTATTGCATGTATCTAATTGTATACATCAGGTTTTTCAAGAAAAAAAATATTACACCGATCATGTAGAGGGCTTCAAAACTCACGTATCAAATATGGTACGTTTGGCGTTATAGGGTTAAAGACAGTTTGAACAGCACAAATCTGACCCAGGCGACTTTCGTATGTGGTCCTAAATCCGATACGTATCTGATATTTTGCGATGCGACTTCAGTCTGAACGGCCAGGTTGCGTTTATCCGACCTTTACGTCATTGAAATGTGCCAAACATCACAATTCTGCGTCCCAAGAGGAAGAGCAGCGGGAAAAATATATTTACTTCCATAAATAGTGTATGCCTTTGTGGTCACACATTATGTCAGGACCTCTTTTACGCATGCAGGTCACTTCAGGGTCGCATTCAGTTCATATTAAAAACTGAAAAAAAGTCGCATTTAATGTGTAATTCCATAACAGGAGCTCTGTTTGTGACTGCGTGTTACTGCCTGTAGATGTGGGCAATAAAAACACAAGAAAAGCCACAGTGTCAGAGGAAACCTGCACATTTGTTTGTCTGAACAGTCTGTTCATCAACCACAGTTACTGGAGCTGTGCATTGGCAACAGTCCAGTGATCACATACGTATCATGCTGCAGGGTGTTGCAATTTAATATATTGTGATACTGTAAACAAGGCAATATAGTGTGTTGTTGTTTTCATCTTATTTCAAGCGACTGATACTATACAGTAGAGGATACACCATCATATGCATACATACTCACTGTGTTGGCTGTTATACAGAAGAAGGATCACAATAGGCAAGGCAAGGCAGGTTTATTTATGTAGGACATTTCATGTACAAGACAATTCAAAGTGCTTTACATAAAACATTAAAAGCATTACAGCAGAAGGCATGAGAAAAATAAACAAACAAACAAACAAACAAACAAAAATCAGATAAACAGATAAAACAGATGAGCAGATAAAACAGATAAAAACTTTTAGCTTAAAAGGAACAGTGCAGGTCTGAACTGATGAATACAAACTCTCTTCAAAAGCAGCTGAGAACAGGTGGGTCTGGAACCTGGATTTAAATAAACTGAGTGTTTCAGCTGATCTGAGATTTTCTAGAAGTTTGTTCCAGACATGTGGAGCATAGAAGCTGAACGCAGCTTCTCCACGTCTGGTTCTGACTCTGGGAACTGACAACAGACCGGATCCAGATGACCTGAGGGGTCTGGTGGGTTCATACTGGGTCAGGAGGTCACTGGTATATTTAGGTCTTAAACCATTCAGAGCTTTACAGACCAGCAACAGAACTTCAAAGTCTATCCTCTGACGAACAGGCAGCCAGTGTAAGGACCCCAGAGTTGGACTAATGTGGTCCACTTTTCTGGTCTGAGTGAGGACTCTAGCAGCAGAGTTCTGAATGAGCTGCAGTTGTCTAATGGATTTTTTAGGTAGACCTGTGAAGACACCATTGCAATCAAGCCGACTGAAGATGAATACATGGACTAGTTTTTCTAGGTCCTGCTGAGATATCAGATCTTTTATCCTTGAAATGTTCTTAAGGTGATAGTAGGCTGAGTTTGTGACTGCCTTGATATTTTTTTCAAAATTTAGGTCTGAGTTCTTCACAACACCCAGATTTCTGGCGTGGTTGGTGGTTTTTAGGTCTATAGACTGAAGCTCTGTGGTGACCTGCAGTCGTTACTCTTTCGTTTCTCAATAGAATAAATAAATGACTATATTAGGCTGCATTAAATGTTTTCTGTTTGTACATTTTGCTTCATATTTGTTTTGCATCTTGTGACATATTTATTTGCTTATTTTGGTCTGGTATCGCAATTGTTTTGCATCATTTCATCGGGTATATATTTACCCATGTTTTGTTTTGTACTTCCTGAATATGTAGTTTTGCACTTGGTTTTGTATTCCTTTTGTTGTATCTTTGGATGTATTTTGTTTGGTTTGTCTGACTTTATACAGTATGATTTTATAGCTAGTTGTGTATGGCTAACCATTAAGTTGAGCTAATAGGACTTGGTATTACAATCCCTGATTGATCAGCACTTGGTGATGAGCGGGGCAGGGGTAAAAGCTTCGCTGGGGTCTTCAGGTGGGCACCCTGCTTTGTTGATGTTTTGTTGATAGGCCCACAATGGCGGTTTGGATCGATGGCGACTACTTACCTGGCTTGATGGCGGTTTGGGTCGATGGCGCTGTAAAGAGAGAGAAAAAAAAAAAAAGATATTCACTTTGTTGTATCTTTGGATGTATTTTGTTTGGTTTGTCTGACTTTATACAGGATGATTTTATAGCTAGTTGTGTGTGGCTAACCATTAAGGCTATTATTATTCAGAAGGGGGCAGGAAATATAAGATTTTCTTCATCCTGCTCCTTTTCGAGCATGGGTGTGAACAAGTTTGTTCACCTGATGATGACTGAATGTCTGCTGATGAAATACACAACCATGAACGAAATAAATGACATGAAATGAATGAATGAATGAATGAATATGTGTATAAATGTTAGTAAGTAAATACATATAAAAATGAGTTCCAAGTTTTTATTTCATTTGGTTGAAATTGTAGTTGGTCCTACCACCCCTTGATATGAGTGGTTCTAACCCAGGAAAGTGTTGGTGCCATGGTTATTATCGTTAAGGAAGACTAACTGGATGAAAACCAGAATTGAAAAAACGTTTTCGTTAACTGAAATAAAAACTATAATTAAAAGAAAAAAATGATAACTAACTGAAACCGTATTGTGTGCTTACAAAACTAAAACATATACAAATTACGGATAAAATTCTTTTCATTTTCGTCTTTGTCAAAGTCAGATTGATACGAAATTGACTTATTTCGCTCTAGCAATTTTAGCTAGCGGCACCATACGGCACTTCACGGTCCGTCACTTCTCGTCACTTGTCGTTTAAAGTCGTCTTCTCGTCCCCACTCTACCTGGAAAACATGGAGACTAAAGCTGGGAGAAAGCAGCAGTATCCTGTTTGGGATTTATTTGAATACGACGGAGAAGAAAATAAAACATACAACAAAACTAAAACTAATACTAGAACTAAACTAAAACTAAGCATTTAGAAAAAAATGAAAACTAATAAAAACTAGCAAACCTGCTCTAAAAATAAATTAAAACTAACTAAATTAGAGAAAAAAAGTCAAAACTGAATAAAACTAAACTATAATAAAAAAATTCAAAACTATTATAACCTTGGTTGGTGCCACCTTGGTGCCGGTTCTCTGTTGGTTAAAACAGAAGAACCAGTTTGAGATTAGACACTGACTTTGAATCAGCCCTTGGGCATGTGACGCACCACATGAAATAAAAAGCCCTGACCTGACACTCCACATCTGTCAGATCAGAGCTGATATTACATAGTGTGAATTCATAACTGCATCTGTGGTCAGTTTTAGATAAAGATATGGATGAGCTTTATTGATCCCCAGGGGAAAATTCCCTTTTCCATCAACTGAAGAAAAACAAAGCCAAACAAAAACAAAATCGCCGTCAATCATGTGTCAGACTGAGGTGTTGTAGTGTCTGACGGTAGTGGAGATGAGGGATCTTCTGTTAAGTTCAGTCCTGCATTTTAATAAGGTTTGTCACCAGTGAGTACAACGTCTTTCCAAACACGTCCACTGAGGTCTAGGAAAAGTGATGAGCAAAAGTAGATAGGAGGTCATTTTTTGGACTTCTCAATCCACCATCATTTCTTTTGTGTTTGCGGTGTTTAGTAAGAGGTGGACTTTGTAACTCTGGTTTTATTCAGGTCACATGTGTATTTCTTAAACGTACCTGATGTCATCCACTGGAAAAATTCAAAATCTTACCAAGTGTATTTTTCTCATTAGTCCAAATATCTCATCACACTTAAAATAAGACAGAATCACCTAAAGCAGGGGTGTCAAACTCATTTTGGTTCAGGGGCCATATTTAGCCCAATTTGATCTCAAGCGGGCCAGACCAATAAAATAATGACTTAATAACCTATAAATAATGACAAATCCAAGTTTTTCTTTTTGTTTTCGTACAAAACCCCCCCAGTTAAATTATGAAAATATTTACATTTACAAAAAAGATGTGAATCACCTGAAAAAAACGAAATTTCATTTGAAAAATTCGTGCAATTTTAACAATATTATACCTCGACTTCTTATTTATGCATGTGCATTTACACACAGTGTTACATAAACAGTTGGTAACAGGCAGAATATTGTTAAAATTTTAGGATTTTTAGGAGTTTAGGAGGAATTAAAATTTTAACAATTTCTACAATATTCTATCTCTTATTATTATTAACACAACTCCAGATCACAGTGGATCCATAAATGCACCAAACATTTAGTAACAGGCAGAATATTGTTAAAATTGCACATTTCGAGTTGTTCATCTTTGTTTATATTTATGTATTTATTTGCATTTTATTGTGAAAAAATAGTTTTGTAAATGTAAATATTTTCATTGTGTAATCTTATTTTTTCACTTAAATTTTTCACAAAGAAAATTTGTAGTTGTCATTCTCTATGGGTTATTTTGTTGTTATTTTTACTGTAGATCACATTGGTCTGTATGTGGAACCTGAGCCAAAATGATTTTTGACAACCTGGACTGTTCAGGTTAATTTTTGCACTTTCATCCTGCAGGGCCGGAATGGAACCTTTGGCGGGCCAGATGTGGCCCCCGGGCCACATGTTTGACACCTGTGGCCTAAAGAGTAACTTTTCAGTGATATATAAGAATTTATTTTTAGACAATAGATCTTGAAAATCTTATTTCAAGAAATCTTACCAGGATAGTTTTCACTTGTTCTATTGGCAGATTTTTTTTGCTTGAATTAAGCAAAAAAAAATCTTGAATTAAGCTTAAAAAAAAAATCTGCCAGTGGAACAAGTGAAAATTATCTTGGTTTTTCAAGATCTATTTTCAAAAAATAAGTTCTTTATATCTCACTGAAAAGTTCCTCTTTAGGTGATTATGTCTTATTTTAAGTGTGATGAGCTATTTGGACTAGAAATGAGAAAAATACACTTGGTAAGATTTGGATTTTTACAGCATACACCTGTGATTTCCCATCACTCCATCTCTGTCTAAACATTGTTTGTCAACCTTTTTTGAATAAACGCCCCCTCATGTCATCATGAGCCTTCTGATCCCCCCCCCCAAAAAAAATAAAAAAAAATAAATTGCAACGGGGTGGAGGGGCATGTGGGTCTGGGTAGGGGCTTACATAGGCAGTGTAGGCAACTCATCCCGAGACTCCTGCCACCCCCTCCATAAGCTATTTGGGGGTGGGTGGATGGAGGGGTTCTCAGAACCATACTACCATGACAGAAGTTGACACAGAAGAACGGGGGAAGAACATACCTTAATGCGAGGGGGGGTCCCGCTCTACCTACTGAGCCACAGCCGACCACCCTTCTCTGGAAAAAGAAACCTGGTACCTGCTGAACTGAAGAAAAGGGAGGGTACCAGATGGGTAATCTAGGATCAGATGTTCTCCAGTCAAAGCCCTGAGTGCAGATCTTTGAAATAAGACGAGGAAATAAAGAAATCAGCAAAAATGTGTGATTTTACCTATTTTTCAGGGTCAAATGACTAGCCCTGTAACGGTACACGTACCGAACCAAACCAAACCGTTTCGGTACGTACCTGTTCAGTTCAGTACACAGCTGTACCAAAACAGCACAGTATGATGAGAAAAAGAAAAAGGAATGGAAGATGTCGTTCGATGCGGAACTTTGAATCCGCGCAAGTTTCACACAGACTTAATAAAGGAGCACACACTGAACCGAAATATGAAACAGCAGCTGATATAAGGTTAAAAAAAGAAAACAACAAATATGATGTGAACCTGGAAGGAAGAGACTGAAGACCCTCCAGCATCAGTCCAGTCCAGTTTGGATCAGTTCAGGTTCAGGTGAAAGACAACAACGAGGAAAGAGACGTTAATAAGACAGACATTGTTTGGCTCCTAGGAACTACGGTAGTTCTAAAACACTGACACTAGCTCTGTCTGTCTGTCTGTCTGTCTGTCACACACGCTGTATAATAGAGGAATAAATAGAACGTTGAAAGTATGTAAAGTTTCACTTGTGTTTCACGACAGTGTTCGTTATGTTAGTTGTGGACCGCACCCCGAGGTATATAACTGCGCCCCCCCCTACCCCCCCGGCTCCGACAAAAGAAAAAAAAAAATCCCCCGTGCACACAGACACACACAAATACACACAGTGTCCTAAACAGTTTGTTCTCTGTCCTAAAATAAATAATTTGATTCATTGTGTTGTCAAAGTTTCTCTTCAGTTTGTTTCAACAGAATACCGGTTTACCCTCTTGTTAATGTTACACTTCATGTGGAATTTTTATGTTATTTTTCAGCAGAATGTGAACTGACAGAACTGTGATTAAATTTTTCTTGTTTGTTCGAAACTACCTTTCAGGGACAAGTGCAATACTAATGTTTAAAATACTTTTAGTAATATTAATAATTTATTTTATTTTCTATTTGGTTTGTAGCAGCAGAATTATATTATTCCTTTTTTTCTATATTCTATTGTCTCCAAAAATTGGGGGAAAAATGTAAAAAAATTCATAAATGCATTAATAGACATTTTCAGGGGTTTTCTTTCTTCCCGTACTGAACTGAAAAAAACCGACCATGGCTTTGAAAACCAAAAACGTACCAAACTGAAAATTTTGTGTTCCATTACAGACCTACAAATGACCTTTACCTTGTCTGAAATCATGTGACCTTGACCTGTACATGATTTGAGACCTTCATAAACAACAGTAGCATCCCCCAAAACCTCTAATATGACATTTGCATGAGCAAATATGGCAGAACTAACCAACAAATGCATGATTTTCCACTGAAAAATGGGTTTTCTGCACTCAGCTGATGGGCACCCTAAAGATGGCAGTGGGGGGTGGGGGGTCTAAAATTTTACAGATTGGGCTGAAAATTTTTTTGGGGGTTACTAATATATAAGAGATTAACTGGTCAAATTAAGAGCTTGATCGGAAAAGAAGTCCCAAAAATGGGACGCCCTGGGGGGGGGGGGGGGGGGGGGGGGGGGGGTGACGGAAATTCACCATTGACGTAACACTCGATATTGCTTGATATTGATACTTACACAGACTAACGCCCCCCATTTCTGTCTCAGCGCCCCCCTCTCAGCTTTCTCTTTCCAAACACCCCCCATCGGTGTCCCAAGGCCCCCGTTGAGAAACACTGGTTGGTCTAAAACTTCTGAACTCGTTTGGAAATCAGAAGCGCCGAACCCCCACCGGCTGCAGTTTGTCCAGTGTAATGATTTATAAGACATTTAAAGACGTCTCCTTGAGGGACAGGGACATTTTTCACTATCTTCTGACATTTTATTGACTGAGGGAATAATTTATGCAAATATGACTCAGCAGTGTCATCTTTCTCATCTCTTCTTGTGAGATAAGAAGTCTGACGTTTGAGCTCAGATTGGCTCTTGTGTTGTGAGTCCTCTGAGACAGGAATCACATTGGTTTTTTTAGACTTTTGAGAGTCTGATACAGGGTTTATATATATATTTCCTTTCTAAAAAAGATCTACACACAGTTTGAACTCTTATATTTTATCTGTGCATGAATATCTGATCAGAACTGGAAATGACTTTGCTCTGGTTCCTTTTTCCATATGTGTTTTACTGCTGTCGGCTAAAGGCGAAAGTACTCAGAGTGGATATAAAAAGCAACAGAACCTAATAAATATCACTTAATCCTTTGCCCAGTTTGTTCCTCTAATGAATTATCTAATCTCAGGAAAATAATTAGCCACAAGCCTTTAAAACATGCAGATATAACAGATGCAATCATGAAAATATATCCAAACAAAAAGACAGTGAAATGATTATTATTAGAACTGTTATTAAAAAGAAATGAAGTCAAAGATAATGCACAGTAAGATATGACCAATTAATTGCAAGTGCGAATGTGCTTTTTTTCTTCAGTGTTGATAGTTCATTTATGTCATGACTAGGGCTGGGTATCCTGGCCAATTTCCTTAATCGATTCGATTTCAATTCATAAGGTTCTGAATTGATTGATCACGATTTGATTTGACCCGATCCGATATTGATTCAATTCAGTGTTAACTGACTGATTCAGGTTCATTTAGTGCAGTGGTTCTCAATCTTTTTCTGTCGGGCCCCCCTTTGGAGCACGAACAATCTCCAAGCCCCCCTCAACCCCAACAACATTGTACCTGTGGTGCAATTATTACTTTTATTGAAAGAAACATCAATATCACAAGAATACCTTTTACTTTTCCTTGAATAATTTGTTGTGCAAATTAAAAATAACGTAGATTTTTGATTGAACAATACAAATGAACTCAACAAGACTGCTCCCTGAGACATTATTTTTCAAAATAAAAATAGGAAATGTGTAATTATCTTACAACTATGACAATAAGATCCTTTATTTTTTAGAACAACAAACACATTTTGGTAACAAAGATGAACATTTTAACAGTATCAGTGGCTGCAATGAGCCCGTTTACGTTGCACATCTCAGGACATCAAAGTGCAAACTGTACAAACTGTGCAAAAACACAAACATTGGACATTTTTCTTCTCCAGTCCAATCCTTGTCCACTCTCCAAACCCAAACTCTTGGTCTAGTCTAGTGACAGATCACCATGGCAGTAGATTTGTTTGTTGTTCATCCCTAAAATGAGTCCAGAATGCTCCAACACTAAAACATTAGTTCCACCTGCTACATGTTCGAACCTGAAGAAAAAATAAACACCTAGGAATGATCCCATGCCCCCCCTGGCAAGCCTTCGTGCCCCCCCAGGGGGGCCCACCCCACTTTTTGAGAAACACTGATTTAGTGATACCAACGTATGTTTTGAGCTTTAACCTGATTATTTGACTACCGCAGCCATGCAACACATCAATATTGGTGTCAATATTGACATTGGAAAGGAAATAAATAGGACATTTCAGCAGTAAATAGCTCAATCTGCTCTTAAATAATGAATGGGACAGAAACCTTGTGGGGGGGTGTAAGTGGGGTAGGGGCAGCAGTTATATATATATATATATATATATATATATATATATATATATATATATATATATATATATGAGAGTGCGGTCCATGACTAATGTAACTAACGCTGGCATGAAGCCAAAGTGAAACTTAACATGCTTTCAACATCCGACTCCCAGCTTCCATGCCTCTATTATACAACAAACCTTAGACGAAATTTTCACCACTTCTAACCTGTATCCTGTTACGCCCCGGCCTAGGGGTTCACCAGGGCGAACATAATATGCTCAACTTTTGTCCCCTCCCAGCTCCCAAGCACACACGTCAGTCAAAAACTAAAATTCACAATATTTATTATCAGTATTTTGTTCAACAACTAAGGAAGGGTTAGGGGAGGGAGTGGCTAAAACAACAAACAAAATCTCTTCTAGTTTAAACTAACTTACCTAATCCAAAATAAATGCAAGAAATAAAATACAGAAAACTTACCTAACCACCTAACCAAAAACAGGAGAAAATGGGAAAAACAAAAGAGCCGACCTCCCCTACCTGAAAAAGGTTCAATTTAACAAAAACTATTTACAAATACAATCAATCGAATTTTTCAGAAGCACACGAAGACTGACGGTCACACACACAAACACAGGGTTGAGAGCTGGCAGGAGGCAAGAGCGAGTGAGGATGGAAGCTTCAGGGCCATTTTTAAAGGGCTGGGCAATCATGCTCCACCAATCAGCAACCTGCAACAAACAGACACAAAAGGGCACAGCACACCTACAGGACGGGGGAGAACACACACACTAAACAGAAAACATATATACATATACAGATAAACAGACAAATTATGACCCAGGGTCATAACAATCCACTGGACCCCCTCCACTGCTCTATGGGCCCCCCAGAGATGTGGGGCCCCATGAATTTGTCATGTTTACCCCCCCTTTATGGCGCCCCAGGTGGAGTGTATCACATGCGATCAGAGATGCAGTCCATTGAGCTATTTATGTTTAGAGCTGGTCAGAACCAGACTCTAAGCCGTCCTAAAAACTGATTTTTAATAACTCTTTACAGTGTAGTAGGGCTGCACGATTTTGGAAAAAAAAAATCCCGATTTTTTCCTCTAAAAACTCGATTTTCGATTTCGATTTTTGGGTATAACTAGAAAAGGCAACAGCAGTCAGCATGTCGTTTTTGAGAGCAGCCCACAATGCAAGCCACTGCTCTGACCTCAAAGCTGTGATGGTATCACGTGATGAACCCACAGTTTTGTTTTGTTTTTTCTCTTCATTAAATCTTTGAAATGAAGTAGAGTATACAAACAATGTATACAACAAGAAAATAACATAAGTTTGTCAGGGGGAATACACTATAAGAAAATGTCCAAATCAGAGCAAATACTGATAGTTGTTACAGCCTTTTTGTTTCCACATTTATCTAACAGCTTTAAATAAATTTCAACATCTTACAAAACATAAATAATATTTGGTTTTGTGTTACAGAATTTACATTTGTGAATGAAAAATATAGCAAGTAAGAGGACTAAATTAATTATTTAAAAAAAAAAGTTTATTTTTTCTTTCTTTTCTGGGTATCTGGCCCACAGCAGTGATACCAGTGTCAGTCAGTGACAGGCATCAGTCGTGTGTGTGTGGACCAGGTTAATATGAGGGATCCACATGTGGTTCTATTTAAACTGGAGGATCTGTGCGTGGAACAGACCGACCCAGGACACACTGGAGGGATTCTATGTGTGGAGCTGGTGGATGTGTGTGGGCAGGGGGCTGTGTGGGCTCCTCTGCTGAGGCTGATGACCCCGAGACCCGGACCCGGTTCGCAAGAAGACAGTACGGTACGGATCCGGGACAACGGAAGATTAGTGATCCGCTTGCAGTTATATTTCAGTTGCGGGATCCGTGCGTGAAGCCACGGCTTATATTGGTATAAGTACTGCGGGTTCATGAACAGATTTAACATCCGGTCATTACACAGACTTCTGTGACAGACCGCTGTCACAGGAAGAGCCTACGGTAGCCCGCGGGCACGCGGAGGCGCGCGGCCCTGAGGCATGAGAGAGATGAAATCGATTTTACGATTTCCCTTTTTTAAAAATTGTCCTAATTAAAAAATCCGATTTCGATTTAAAATCGATTAATCGTGCAGCCCTACAGTGTAGGTTTTCTAAACTCCAGGCATAAAAGTACAGAAACAGTATACATTTACATTCACATTTATGCATTTGGCAGATGCTTTTTTCCAAAGCGACTTACAGGGGAAAACCAATCAAATCACTCAATCAATCAATCAAATTTTATTTATGTAGCGCCAGGTCACAACAAAAAAGTTATCTAATGACACTTTATATATAGAGTTGGTCAAAACCAGACTCTAAGCCAGTTTACAGAAACCCAACAGAATCCTCCAGGAGCAAACACTAGTGACTGGTGACAGTGGAAGGAAAAACTTCCTTTTAACAGCGGAAACCTGGAGCAGACCCAGACTCCTGGAGGATGGACGTCTGCCTTGACCAGTTGGGGTTAAAGAGAGAAGGTAAAGAAAGAGAAAAAGAGAGAGTGATAGAGATAGAGACTGGGGGAGAGGGGAGTAGGGGGTGACACATGGATGCAGTTGAGGATAAGTGAGTGATGATGATGAAGGCAGGAGAGAGGCAGGACCACCGCAGCGGGTCCAGAAATAATCCTGGGAAAATATTTAACACAAAACTAGATGTTTCTTTCGTATCTTTACCATAAACTGTGACTTTACTCATAAATTATGTTTTCAGTTGACAAACATATGTAAATGGTGGCATGCTCAAACAGCTGCTGCCCCTCACATATTTTCATTCTTCAAGACTTTGGTGAAAAGATTATTTAGGTCTTTGAAGATTAAACACCGTACTGACACGCTACACTGGTTTATATTTGTACAATGACATGAAAATGTTCGTATCGGCTTTCATTTTACTGACATTCTAAATTATAAATGTAATAATGAAACCAACAGTTGTCTGCAGATGTAGTCTGAATGAAACGACATGAATGAATAGGTTGTACAGAGTGAAAAGGCCGAGCGACTGTAAATGTGAGTGAGAGAGCGAGGATTGCGTGAGAAGAAAGTGCATAGCGCTCACTCTAATGCAACTCGACCACCCGCTGACCTTCTGCTGCTACTGTGTGTTAGTATAGCGTGCAGCTAGTGTGTGTGAGGATGTGCATCTGTTTGACTGCATGCTAATGTGCAAACACATTGTATTGGTGTGTGTGTGTGTGTGTGTGTGTGTGGACTTGGTGGAGTGTTAGACCTTGAGCAGGAGGACTTTTCGCCTGGTGTTTTAAGGAGGTTTTATTGTGAAGGTTAAACACCATCAGTTGGAAATCAATATGAAATAATGAAACGGACAAAACAAAACTATTGGTTTATGTTCATTGCATTTTTTTTTTTAGTCTTTTCCCACACTACAGCGGGGTATGCACTTGTAATATAATGTTTTGGGCTGTTCCAAATGAAAAAAATACATTGATAACTTTGCTAAAAAGACAAAATTGTCAGTGTCATAAAATTCTGTTTAATGGTCTCATAGTTTAAAGCTGTTATGACCAACATTTATTGAACAACCAGTGCAAATTCCACCTGAAATGAGTCATTAATAGATCCAACATAACAGTTTAATAAGCTAAAACTGATAAATTCATGCTTTATTTGCACAAATGGCCAAGTGCTGTGGTATATGATATTTCACAGTATTTTTGAAAATTCCCTTTTTAATTAAACCTGTATATGATGACACTTGTATACAGTTCTCCATAGCAGATTGTAGGGATGTAACGATTACCGGTATAGCGATAAACTGCGGTAAAATTGCAGACGGTTAGTATTCCCGTTTAAATTCTAATTATCATGATAACCGTGTTTGATTACCTCACTTTTCCTGAGAAAACGCCTACGTAAAGATCTGCTTTTATGACAAATATTTGAGTATCGTTTTAGTTTATTACAATTTTGATTTTATGTACCTAATATTTGGAACCAATATTCACTTTTAAAGTCTTTGAAAAGGTTTGTGAAGCATCTGTGTGTTATTTATGCAATAAATATATAAATTTTTCAAATCGGATTTTATATATTTTTTTGTGTTTCTGGCCTTTTGTGTTGATATAGTAGGTTAAAGTGAAAAAACAATAATAGGCAGATTATATAGATGAAGTTGTGCTGATAAAAAAAAAAAAAAGATACCAAACATGGGTGTAGTAAACATTTCTTTATATAGTATAGAAAGGCAAAATCAAAAGTACTTAAAAACGGCCTAAAAAGGCTCAGACCACTAAAGGTTAATATTTGAATGTTTCTGCAACAGAAGGTACATTGTGCCTATTATTTTATTTTATTTATTTTCTAATGTATTTATTTACTTTTTAAATACAACTTGGTTTAATTATTTCAGTGTGTGTATTAGTACTTTTTGAACATTTTGAGCACAATTTCAATAATACCGCGGTAATAATGATAACCATGATAATTTTGGTCACAATAACCGTGATATGAAATTTTCATATCGTTACATCCCTAGTAGATTGTAATACCTCCATATGAAGAACAAGAGCAGCTTCTACCAAGGATGACACACCTTCATCCGCAGCAGAATATCCACAGCTCTGGGCAGATTCTGAACTTCAGCTGTTCCTTTGTCTCCACAGTCTTCTGACAATAACACCAGTTAGCTTAGCTTAGCTCCACTAGCTCTGACTGCATTAACTGGAAAACACAGTATAACATCTTCACCTAAACCACAGGTGTCAAACATGCGGCCCGGGGGCCAAGACCGGCCCGCCAAAGGTTCCAATCCGGCCTGTGGGATGAATTTGCAAATTGCAAGTTAGGGCATGGAACTAAAAAATAATATCATAATAACCTATAAATAATGACAACACCATTTTTTCTCTTTGATTTAGTGCAAAAAACATTAAATTCTGAAAATATTTACATTAAGAAACTATCTTTTAACAATAAAATGTGAATAACCTGAACAAATATAAACAACCTGAAATGTTTAAAGAAAATTAAGTGTAATTTTAAGAATGTTCTGCCTGTTACTAAAAGTTTTGTGCCTTTGTAGATCTCATAAGTAATGCACATGTATAAATGATAAGTCGAGGCATAATATTGATTAAAATGTGCTTATATATTTTTTTTAACAAATTTAATTTTTTTCAGGTTATTTACATCCTTTTTGTTTGGATAGTTTGAAAATGTAAATATTGGCATAATTAAATATTATTTTTTACACTAAAACAATTTGGAGTTGTTATTATTTATTGATTATTATGCTATTATTTTTTGGTCCGGCCCACTTCAGATAAAATTGGACTGAATTTGGCCCTCGGAAGAAAATGAGTTTGACACCCCTGACCTAAATGTTCAGAGCTCTGAACTATTTGCGTCTTTCCACAGCGGACGGTAACTTCATCCACCGCTACATTTACTTCATAATGGTATGATCTTCTGTTCCACTCTCTGACCTTCTCGTGTGATTGAGATCCAAGAAGCTTAAACTAAACATGAATTATTTAACTGTTGTACGCACTGCTCTAATCTATTAAACAAAATCCATCAGTGACGGGACAATTCTTGGTTGATGTGACCTCTTTTTATAACGTATATTTAATCTTTCAGGCACTGAAGGGAAATGATCACAGTTTTAAACCAGTATTAATGTAAATTGTA
Organism: Sphaeramia orbicularis; assembly: GCF_902148855.1. NCBI lineage: Eukaryota > Metazoa > Chordata > Actinopteri > Kurtiformes > Apogonidae > Sphaeramia > Sphaeramia orbicularis. The sequence continues at coordinate 9,012,900 of NC_043963.1, forward strand.
ATTTGGTCATACAATTCCATCAAAAATACTTTAGTATCGTTGTGGAAATGCAAAGTTTTAGCTCCAAATTAAAGGCCTCGGCAGAGTAGTCACTTAGTTGTAAACCATACAGGAGGATAAATGTGTCTTTACTGGCCCAAGACATTATTAATACAACTGCAAACAGAGGCTTTCCACTCAGTGTAGCTCACTGACTGCTGCTTTTTTACTCACACCGATCACCTGAAAACATGGGTATGTCACTTTCAGCCGGCAGCGACTGCTCCCCATAGGTTCAGCCCTTGTGCGTTATTCAGGTAATAAATATGTGCATTCATGGCAATTTTTAAAATGTCTTTTACTTTTCTTTTTTTTACAGAATTTGCGCCTCTCTTGCTAATAAGTAATACACAAAGCAGAATTAATGTCATAAGCATGATCAGTACAAGTACAGTTTAATTGACTTAAATAAGATTACTAGTTACCTCTGCCAAGCAGTGGCGGCTGCTCGTCTTTCAGAGAGGGGAAGCTCATTGTCTGCTTACATAAAAAAAAAAAAAGTCAAGTTATTTAAAAATACATTCGTCCCTCCGTTCCTTTTTAAGAAAATGGTCAGTGACCTTATCGTACCAACTAAACAAGAAAACGTTGAAATTATGTTAAATTGAAACAAGGAAGTACAATGAGAGTGTTTTATTTACAGTGCAAGAAATGAACAAGTAATTTCGTAGTGGTTTCTCTGGATTTCCCAGCAGAATGTGTGACGGTATGAAACTGAACTGTGTCAGTGAAGGAGGAGATCTGAAAAAAGCTGTCAATCAAATGGGATTCAGCCTTTCGACTGATCCTCCAATCAGCATGTGGAAGCCCGGCGTCCAGCCCAGCCGAGCTCCGCCCACAGGTCCATTCACCCCCAGAGACGCCGAGCGTCTACGGGCAAATGCACTGAGCAGAGATCGAATGAGAAAACAGTGCAACGGGAATGTATGAGACGTGAACAACATCCAGTCTGTTGGTTTGTGATAAAACTGATTCTGAACAAACTCGTCTGTGAGATGAACGTGTTCTAACACATTTGTAGTCAATGAAATGTCAACACAACCGAACATATTTGACCATTTAATTTTAATAATTTTAGGGAAAGCCGAGCTTCCCTTGCATTCTGTGAGAAATTGCCTCTGCTGCCAAGTAACGGTGGAGGTTATGTTTTCATCAGGGTTTGTCTGTCTGTGAGCAAGATAACTCCAAAAGTTATGGATGAATTTGGATGAAATTTTCCGGAAATGTTGATATTGGCACAAGGAACAAATGATTACATTTTTTTTGTGATGGGGGTGGGGGTGGGGGTCTGCTTTATAGAGGTGAAATTCATGTTCTTTTTTCTTTTTTTCCCTTTTTTTTAATCCAAGTCTCTTCTTCTTGTGCTCTGATTCATTCGCACAAACTCCATGAGCTGTGGTTAAACGCTGCCAACTGAAGCATTGAGCTTGTATTGTCTCTTCTACTTTTCCCAGAGGTCCTAGCTGAGTTTCTTCATCACCCATCCTCCTCCTCCTCTTCCTCCTCGGCCTCCTTCTCTCTCTCTCTCTCTCTCTCTCTCTCTCAGGGTGTGTTTGTTATCTGCAGTCGTTTCTTCCCAGACGGGCGGAGCGTCCTGTGGCTGAGTTTTAGCAGCTTTTAGATGCAGCGTCAGCCTCGGCGGACTCCTCCTCCTTTCCTTTTTCCTCCCTCCTCTTCTTCCCTCTATCGATCTGTACCCATCATCCCTCTCTTCATCTTCCTCGCATCCTCCCCTCTGGCTTTCACCCCTCGTTTTTTGCTCTTAAATGCATAAACACAGTAAAACACCTCTTCGGGCTCTTTCCACTTACTCTTTTGTCAATATATTCTCTTTCTCTTAATCCATATCCTCCTCCATCTCCCTCTGTGTCGGCTTTTAAATGCAGAACTTTGCGTCTGAATTTGGCTCATTCTGTGCGAGTGTCTCATCTATCATGCATGAGTGTTAAATTATAAACTCCGGGTCAGTGCGCCGCCCTCAGCTAACATCCTCTGCCTCTGAGAGTTCACTCGGTGGATGGATATCACATCTCCGTTATCGGGGAAACACACTCAGCTTGTCCATCCTCCCATCTGAAGGACTCCTCTGCTGTTCCCACAAGTTTACAACGAGGGTTTCCTCCTCCATCCAACACAGAGGAGCCTCAGAGACCCCAGTGCAGCTGTGCAGAAAGAACTGTAGCATTGGAGGACAGATCTGGTCGTTTCTGGTGGTGCATTCACACTAAGGCTGTAAGATGATGAAAAAAAAAACAGGATCATACAGTGGAACCTGGCAAGTACGAGTGTAACTTGTTCCATGACTGAGCTCATTTTGCCATTTATTTGGTTTACATGAATTTTTTACAACAATGTTTTACAGCAGTTTTCCTCATCTAAATGATCTGAAATATAACAGGTGGTGCCAGGCACAACAAGCCCCGCCCCTCACACATATTGTAGCTTATTTTGGTGTCGATCCAGCTGATGTCATCATGTCTATGCGTGTGCTGATGTCAGCATATCAATTGCCTCTATATATGTGTGAAGTCTGAAGTAAAATTAAACAAAATTGATGTTTTTTTTTTTTTTTTTTTTTTATAGATATGGAATTTCACCCATTATAAGTAAATGGGGATAAAAAAGATTCTAAAAATTCATAAAAAATTGAAACTTTGACCTGTTTTTCCCAAAATGTAATGCCATTTATTCTGAGTCACTGGCAATGTATAAACCAAATTTGGTATGAATTAAAGCAATAGTTTTGCTGCTACAGAATTTGGAAATTTCACCCATTGTAAGTAAATGGGGAAAAAACAAAAGATTTGAAAAATTCATAAAAAATTGAAACTTTGAACTATTTTTCCCAAAATGTAATGAGTTCTCGGTCACTGGCAATCTTTAAACCAAATTCAGTGTGAATTAAAGTAATAGTTTTGCTGCTACAGAATTTTGAAATTTCACCCATTGTAAGTAAATGGGGAAAAAAAAGATTTGAAAAATTCATTAAAAATTTTATCTTTGACCTACTGTTCCCAAAATGTAATGAGATCTATTCTGGCAATATATAAACCAAATCTGGTATGAATTCAACCAATAGTTTTGCTGCTAGACTGTTAGCAAACAAACAAACAAATAAGAGTCTGGTTTTGACCAACTCGATAAGTAAAGTGTCATGAGATAACTTTTGTTAGGATTTGATGCTATATAAGTAAAATTTGATTGATTGATTGATTGATTGACTGATTGATGGAAACCAAACCAAAAAAACAATACCCCTTGCCTCCCCTTTGTTGGATGGGATAATGAATCCATTCCAGTCCCTAAAACTGCCCCAAATCCTTTTTTAAGGGTTTTTAAAACAGAAAAAGTATAGTTAAAATAAAAATAACAATTATAAAAACAAACACGTGGTGCCAGGCACAACAAACCCCACCCCTCACACATATTATAGTTTATTTTGACATGGATCCTGCTGATGTCATCATATCAATTTCCTCTATATATGAACCAAGTTTGAAGTAAGTTGAAACAAAATTGAGGTTTTCATAGACATTTGAAATTTTGCCCACTGGGGTAATAAACTGGTTTTATTAACTTATTTACCTCAAAGATGAGACGATCTGTGCATGAGAAAGATGTAAAATGTCAGAAGAATTTCTTGCGTTTTCTCTCTTTACCTTGTTTTTTCTGGCCTCACTTTCATCACTGCCCACCCTTGGATGTGGTTTCATTAAAAGCATTATCCCCCCCCCCCCCCCCCCCCAAAAAAAAAAAAAAAAAAGGGGGAGGCTAGGGGTATTGTTTTTGGTTTGGTTTATATGTTTGATTTTTCTTGTTTGTTTGTTAAAACTCTAGCAGCAAAACTATTGGTTCAGTTCATACTACCAAATTGGGTTTACAGATTGCCAGTGACCCAGAATAGATGTGGGTACATTTAAGGAAAAGCAGATCAAAGTTAAAAAATTTTATGAATTTTTAACCCCCCCCTTCCCATTTACTTGTAATGGACGAAATTTCAAATGCCTATAAAAACATTAATTTTGTTTCAGTTTACTTCAGACTTGGCACATATATAGAGGCAGTTGATATGCTGACTTCAGCACATGCACAGACATGATGACATCAGCTGGATCAGTTTTATAACTGGGACCAGTGGATGAGGTGTTGTTTTTTTTTGTTTTTTAGGTTTTCTTTATATACATAAATTTTATTAAAGAATTTATTTTATCTCCAATAGCAGAATATCAACACCATATATTATTCTATTTCATATATTTGGGTCTGAGTAAGTCCAGGAAAAATTCCTGAACCAGGACATTACAGCCACAGGAAAAAAAATGAGCCTCAGAAAATGCAAAGAAGCCAAAGTAAAGCGCTGCCATCTCCTTATTTACATAAAGACATGATCCATTTTGTCAGTCTTGATGTATATTAATTGTCGTTCCATCTCATGAGCGTTTTTAATTACTTCAAGCCATTTATCCACTGTAGGTGAATCAGCCTGTAAGCATTTGTGAGTAATTGCATCTTTTTTGCTCCTGTAATGAATATTTGATCATTTATTCTATTATTTCCTGGTGTTTATTCTCTCAGGTCACCCAGATAAATGTTTTCACAAGTCAAAGGGATGTATATCTCCAAAAATATACTGAATGATTTTCCAAAAGTCTGCACAAAATGTTTTAAATTATCAACTGGACCGAAAAATGTGGCAATGAATCAAACGCTAATGCAGGTGTACACTAAAGGAAATGCAATATATTTGTTGACTTAGGTTAAATTCAAAATAGTCTAACTTAAATATATCCAGAAAACTGAATATATGTTTTACCCAAATCTTCCTTGTCTTTGTGTTGATGTTTACAAAGTGTATCTTTATAAACATTTAATGGTATTTTGGGGCTTTTCGTGCAGTTATTTCATCATATGAGAGGAGAGAAATATTAGAAAACAGGAAATATTGATGTTTTTATCTGAAATCATCATGAACAGGACATCTTACAGCTGTAGACATGATGTGTCCCAATATTTATGTCCATGTAGTTTATAAACATCAATATTTCCTTAAAGTTTAATGGGAGATTTTTCTTCCTCGGTGAGATGTGAAGAAAGTAGATGGTTAGTTGTGGTAGAAAAATATTTTAGAAATGTAGAGGTAGAGCATTTAAAATTATAGTATTGGATGAAATGTACATGTGCACTGTTAGGCTCTTTTTTTTCCCTCTTTGTACTATGATTATAAATACTACTTTGTGTGTATACATCTATTTATGCATAATTTTCTTTGTCTTATGCCCAAAAAGTGTGATTGGCTATGTGTACTAACTTGTTAATATCATTATTATCCTTTTTTTTTTTTTTTTTTAAACTTATTTTCTTTATTTATTCTACTGTTTAAATGTTTTTATTTATTTTATTTTTTTGCTCTTTCCTTTTTTTTCCTTTCAGTGAACATTATTGACACCCTTTTTTTCTTTACAAAAAAAAGAGAACAGTGTACTTTGTACCATTAATATTCTGTATAATGTGTTATGAGACTCTTCTGAATAAAAATTTGAATTAAAAAAACATCATAATATTGGATAAAAAAACAAAATCAATGTTGAGAGAAATGAAGTAAAAACCATCTCTGAGGCATTTTGGAAGCAAAGATAATTTAAACTAAACTAACCCATGCAATGATATTTATCCCAATATAAAACTATATTCTGACGTTAGTCATTGTTTTGTATCCCAGACCCCTGTTAGAAAAGAAACACCTGAATTCAACGTGTCCACATACTTTTGTCCATATAGTGCATATTTTAACCCTTTCATGCATATACCGGTCACTACAGTGGACAGCTATTCTACAGCTGTTCTCTTGTATATTCATGGATTTTGTTGTTCTTTTCATTTTTTTTTTTTTTTACACATATCTTTATTAAAGTTTTCAGACACTACAAATCTTTTCTGACATGAATTGGTAACATTATGTAGATCTCTCCTGAGCATAAACCCCCAGAATCACAAACCCTCCCCATAGTTTTCACACATTTTATCAGTAAATCCATGTTTCTGTGCGTCAAAAATTAAACGTGTGGTGTCCAGCTGAGTGGACATTTTTGCAACCTCATGAAAAATAGGTTCATAAGAATTTTTTTTTCATTATTATTTTTTTAATGTATTTTCTTTTTATTATTATTATTATTATTATTATTATTATTATTATTTATTTTTCAGAAAAAAAATTCAACCACATTGTTTTTTTCATGCCTAAAGAGGAATGAAAACACTCAGGAAAAAATTTTGATTAAGGTTCTCATAATTCATGCATGAAAGGGTTAAACAAACAGTTTATTGTTTTCTGTACTTTTTAGTATTAACAAATCCCATGTAAAGGCCAGCCATAACTTTGTCAATGTCAGTCGTCGCTATTTTACAAACACACTTAAACATAGACCTAATATAAACAAACATTCGACTAGAGACAATAACAACAACGGGTTGAGATTTACAGTGGATTTATATTGTAATATGTACAGAGTGCAAATTGGACTTTTTATACAGTGAGTGGATGTGTACAGGGATCTGGTCTATTAAAAATATATGATTATGTATATATTATTTACAGTGGAAATAAATAACAAGGTTCAGATTTTACGCTATACCATTCCAGACATACATAAATACAGCATAAAATCCGAAGAAGATACATAAGACACAGTCAAATCATAATAAAAATGCAGATGATAATGAAATTTAAGTCGGAAAAACACTGCAGTATAGAAGTGGAGATACAAATATTTAACAAAACAGATATTTCTCTATGTTTGAGCTTCTTGACCACATGAGAATGATGTTTTACGTAAGTAAGTAAGTAAGTAAAGCTTTATTTAAATAGCACTTTTTAAAACAACATGTTACAACGTGCTTTATATAAAGGAGAGATAGATAAGAACAAATAAATCAAATCAAATTTTATTTATATAGTGCCAAAAGTTATCTCATGACACTTTATATATACAGGGTGCCCCATAAGTCTCCATACATAGGAAAAATAAACGTTTCTTGACATAAACCATTTTTATTTATATAATATGCTCTATATGACTGCCATTTTGTCGCAAACACATTTCAATGCGTGTCCTCCACTGCTGAAGAACTATAAAGAAGAAATAGAAAGAAATACATGTAGAACCATATATGTATGGAATGTATTATGTCTCCTATGTATGGAGACTTATGGGACACCCTGTAGAGTTGGTCAGAACCAGACTCTAAGCCATCCTAAAAACTGATTTTTAATAACTCTTTACAGTGTAGGTTTTCTAAACTCCAGGTGTAAAAGTACAGAAACAGTATAGAAGTGGTGATGCAAATATTTAGCAAAACAGATGTATTTACAGGGTGGGGAAGCAAAATTTACAATGAACATTTAGTTGTTTTTTCTCAGCAGGCACTACGTCAGTTGTTTTGAAACCAAACATATATTGATGTCATAATCATACCTAACACTATTATCCATACCTTTTCAGAAACTTTTGCCCATATGAGTAATCAGGAAAGCAAACGTCAAAGAGTGAGTGATTTGCTGAATGCACTCGTCACACCAAAGGAGATTTCAAAAATAGTTGGAGTGTCCATAAAGACTGTTTATAATGGAAAGAAGAGAATGACTATGAGCAAAACTATCACAAGAAAGTCTGGAAGATACTATTAAAGAAGAATGGGAGAAGTTGTCACCCGAATATTTGAGGAACACTTGCGCAAGTTTCAGGAAGCGTGTGAAGGCAGTTATTGAGAAAGAAGGAGGACACAGAATAAAGACATTTTCTAATATGTAAATTTTCTTGTGGCAAATAAATTCTCATGACTTTCAATAAACTAATTGGTCATACACTGTCTTTCAACCCCTGCCTCAAAATATTGTAAATTTTGCTTCCCCACCCTGTCTATAGCACTTTTTAAAACAGCATGTTACAAAGTGCTTCACATAAAGGAGATATCGATAAGAACAAATAAATCAAATCAAATTTTATTTATATAGCGCCAAAAGTTATCTCATGACACTTTATATATAGAGTTGGTCAGAACCAGACTCTAAGCCGTCCTAAAAACTGATTTTTAATAACTCTTTACAGTGTAGGTTTTCTAAACTCCAGGTATAAAAGTACAGAAACAGTATAGAAGTGGTGATGCAAATATTTAGCAAAACAGATATATTTATCTATGTTTGAGCTTCTTGTCCGCATGAAAATAGTGTTTTAGGTCCTAAAAACTGATGTAGATTCTCTAAACTGCAGGTATAAAAGTACAGAAAATCACCACGACTTTTATCTGGAAATGTATATTATTATCAGCATTCTACAGGGTGTCCCATAAGTCTCCATACATAGGAAAAATAAACGTTTCTTGACATAAACCATTTTTATTTATATAATATGCTCTATATGACTGCCATTTTGTCGCGAATACATTTCAATGCGTGTCCTCCACTGCTGAAGAACTATAAAGAAGAAATAGAAAGAAATACATGTTAGAACCATATGTATTATGTCTCCTATGTATGGAGACTTATGGGACACCCTGTAATTGGTTTTAATTTAATATAATCATTTTTTGGTAAGAAAAGAAACAAATAAATATAGTTTTTTCTTTTGTTCAGACAAGGAATAGTTTTTAGTTTTTAGATGTTACCTGCTTGACCTCCAGAGACCACCCAAGGCGGAGGAGGCACGGTCGGCTCGACAGGCTCTGATTGGTCCGTTGAGCCGACCAGCTGATAAATGACATGTCAGCAACACGTCGGATGACGCTTCTGAGGAAGACTGGAGTCACAGTCGAAACTGTCAAGCAGGTAACGTCTAAAAACTAAAAACTATTCCTTGTCTGAACAAAAGAAAAAACTATATTTACGTAAACAGAAGACAAAATGAACGTCTTTAGCCTTAAGAAAAGAAACACCTGAATTCAACGTGTCCCAATACTTTTGTCCGTATAGTGTATCCTTATTAGTGTGGACAGGACATAAAACCACTGTGATGTAATTCTCCTCGTCTAAAAGCCTTTTCAGACCAGAAATATGACTGCACTTAAAAACCCTGTCACAATTTGTACTTTTATATTAACAGTAAATCCCCCACAGACGTTACTTTCTACAACTTCTAAAAACACTTTGCTTGATGAAAGTTTGCGTCCACTTCTACACGCCGTACCGTTGGTCGGGGTGACGTTGCTGCAGCTCCACATTGACTCGGTCACCTGGCGCTCAGGTGTGTCCGGGCCAGGGCTAAGCTCATCCAGGCTAACCACTGCAGAACTATTTACACCTCGGCATGAATCATTCATCAGCAAGGAACTCTTATAAATTAGACATGAAACAAACACTTAGCTGCTGGTGACATGCTACGTTAGCACCAGTTCAGAGTTTCACTGCAGAGCCGCTCAAGGTTTAGGACCGGCTGTTCGTCTTCTTACCTGCAGAGGACGGAACATGGGTAGTTTGAGTTTTAATTTAATTTAAGGAGGTCTGCAGCTCACTTTAAGGGTCGCAGCTGAACCCTTAACCCTGTAAAGCCTGAACCATTAAATCACAGATGAAAATTCCAGTTCTTTGAAACCGGAGCCTTTACTGGTCCTTTTGAACAACAATTTTTTTTTTTTTTTTTTTAAATATCAATTTTCATGAGTTTCAATTTTGTATCATATTTGATACATCAGGTCTCAATGCTCAAATATTAAAACAAAAACATAATATAGCACAAACATGTCTAACAAATTGGTAATTCCTTTTCAAAATTGGCAAAGTTCTGCCTCCTTCCTCATTAATTACAATGGTCCAATCCCAATCTACCCCTTACCCCTCCCCCTTACCCCTACCCCTTGGCCCTTGCACTCGGCACTACCCCTTGAAACAGAGCTACAAGGGTTAGGGGTTGAAACATTCCTCTATGAAATGGTCCAACCCTTCCAGACCTGTTACGCCATCAGCAGTCGTCAATGCTGCTATTATCAGATGCGACAACTTTGTTTCAGAAAGAATTCCCCATGCGGTCAGCAGCTTTTACCGTCTCTGTTCCATGGGCTTTGATTGTCTTTTTATGGCTATCAACTATCAACCACAGAAATGCGATCCATAACACATTGAAACGGCATTAAATGGTCGATGAAATTATTATGTTGTTTACAAATAAAATCCGTACATTTGTGTGTTTCTTTCATCACACTGCTGCACTTTTTTGCTGGGTTTACCTCCATCTTGCCAATGATTTGAACAGAATTAAGGGAGATTTCACCTACCCCTCCGTTCGTAGTGTGGTCCTGAAAAATTTCAGTTTCAAGGGTTATACAGCCCTCTGCCTTAGCCCCTCCCCTCTGTCTAATCGAGAATAGGGACAACACTACCCCTTCACGTGTACTCACAAAATGGAGAGGGGAGGTAACGGGGAGAAACAAGGGGTGAACTGGAATTCAACCAATCTTGTAGTGTCACTGGAAAGGCCTCTGGTGAATGCCCCCCCCCCCCCCCCCCCCCCCCCCCCGGTGGATTATCTGTGTATTGCATGTATCTAATTGTATACATCAGGTTTTTCATGGAAAAAAAAAATCACATTGATCATGTAGAGGGTTTCAAAACTCATGTATCAAATATGATATGTTTGGCATTAAAGGATTTTTTTTGTGTGTTTTCCAAGTAATTTATGACCATTTATTATACCATACCATAGCATACCATAGCATACCATACCATAGCATACCATAGCATACCATACCATACCATACCATACCATACCATACCATACCATACCATACCATACCATACCAACTTTATTTATAATGCACTTTAAGAACTTTACAGCTGGCCAAAGTGCTGTACACCAAACATAAAACAAGGGATTAAATAAGTAAATAAGTAAGTAAAACTAGGGATAACACAGGGTATAAAGTGGGCTAAGAACAACAAAATACAACCATCATAACCACAAAGACAAATTAAAATCTGATAAAAAAAACAAAACAAAAACAAAAACCAGACATGTCACTCATTGATTAAAAGCCAATGAGAAAAAGTGCGTTTTTAGATGTGATTTAAAGACAGGCAGAGACTGAGCCTGTCTAACAACTAAAGGCAACTGGTTCCACAACTTTGGGGCAACAACAGAGAAGGCACGATCCCCACAAAGCTTCTTTTTATTTTTTCTATTATTCCCCGCATTTTACATTTTTTCGTGATAATCAGGTATTTTCCTATATTTAATTCTCTGATCATGTACGTTTTCATAAAAACTCTGAGTAAATTCCAAGGTTATTATACCAAAAACAGAGAAAAAATGCCTTTTTCAGAGTTCCAGATCAAATCAGACAAAAATTTAAAACAGTGACCTTTTCAACAAAATATGACCTTAGTTGAACATAACACTATGGCTATGCTATGTGCAGGCAAATGTGGCCCAAATCTGATTTTTTGGCCCATATGTGACCTGTATCTGATCTGTTAAAGACAGTTTGAACAACACAAATCTGATTTTTTCAAATCCAACCCAGGCCACTTTCATGCGTGGTCCTAAATCCGATACGTATTCGATATTTTTCAATGCGACTTCAGTTTGAATGGCCAGGTCACATTTATCCGACCTTTACGTAATTGAAATGCGACAAATGTCACAATTCTGCGTCCTAGGAGGAGGAGTGGTGGGAAAAACATATTTACTCCCGTAACGTCACGTATTACATCCGGACCTCTTTTGTGCTTACGGGTCACTTCAGGGTCGCATTCAGTTCATAATCAAAACTGATAGAAGTTGCATTTAATGTGCAATATGAATGAGCACGCAAAATAATCAGATTTCACCCAAAAATCCGAATTGTGCATTAAGAGCTGCTGTCTGAATGTAACCTGTGATGCAGACCATTTCCAATCAAGACAAAGAGCATGTGTGGAACGATGTGCGACCACACCGCTAATGCTTACATTTGTATTTGGACATTTCAATCTAACTTTATGCATTAATTGACAAAAATATGAATAAACATAACCTGATCTGTCACTCGGGTCATGAATTAAAGTTTTCCATCCAAGGTTTTCTGTGCCAGTCTGAGGCTTAAGTGCAGCCCTGGAGCCATTCTGGGCACTGATATCATCTACTGTAAGACAAATTAATAAAAAAATATGTGGAGATCCAAACTTAATACTTAAGTTTACACAGAGCTGATGGCTGCAGTCGGTCACCAGTGGACTTAGCAAGTGTTGTTTGTAAGCTTTTTTGGACTTTTTTTTGGACAATCTGCCATAGATTTTCCAGATTTTTGCAGAAATGTAGGAATTATGTGGTGAAAAGCATAGGGACAAAGACAACTGTGTAGGCAGATGGTTGAATGTTAATCAGCTGCATGTAAACAGGGATATTAGTGGGATTACCATTTTATTATTAAATAGAATATCAGCTTTTTAGGGGCAAATAAAGAACCAGGGTGCTTGTGCAGGTATGGGATTTTGAAATGCTGTTTTCCAGACCTTGAAAAGTCTGGAATTTTGAGTGAAAGTCTCAACCTGTTTAACCCTGACCATATTTTCAGGGGAAAAACGCCTAAACAGACATACCCAAAGTAAATGAGGAATTACTTCACAATAATAAGGTTCATATGGATGTTCTTGGTGTCTATGGACATTTACAGACCTCACAGAATCTATTCCCATTGTCTAAAATATTGTATGTATTACTATGCCTGAGTAAACTGTAACAAACTAAAAGAGAAATTAGAATTTTTTATCCTCGTCTTTTTTTTTTCAGCTGGATTGACGATGATATGCATAAATTAATTGTTTGTGTCAGAGATTTTTAATAGCGTATATTTCACCCCACAAAGATTAAAAATCATGTTTGAACATTAAGGTTTGCACTAAAATACACTTTTGATGTACTTTTATTAACATTAGGGTCTAAACTTTGAGCAAAAGTTGGAAAAAAAACATCCATTGTTCTGATTTATTATATTTTTATAGTCGATGAATATTAATATAATTTTTTAGCCCTAATATAATTTTTTAGCGATAGGGCTAAAGGGATTAATAAAATATGGAAAACAGTTTCTCTTATAGTTGAATTTTAGAATATGCTCAAAGGCACATGATCTTGCAAAATAAGAAATACATGAGGAAACATAAAAAACCTGATATGATTTCACTAACCGGTCATGATTCTAGTGAAACTTGTTTGTATGCTAAAAGGCATCGTAGGTGGTTGACACAAATCCCATTACACACAGCGGACACGAACACCATGATGTCACCACCACCTAGCCGGTTTGGATTACTAAATGCACGTTCCATTGCCAATAAATCCTTCTCCCTAAATGAGCTTTTACCAACAGGAACTTGGATGCATTATTCCTGACGGAGACGTGGCAAAGGGATGGGGAGTTCATTCATTTAAATGAACTGTGCCCTCCTGGCTGCTCTGCTGTTGGTCAGCCCCGCCCCTGTCGCCGGGGCGGTGGCCTTGCTGTAGTGCACCAAGACAAATACATATGCAGAGGGATGAGCACCGATGACTTTCCCTCATTTGAGTCACAAATGATCAAGATTGGCTCGTCCAGTGTGTTTTACTGTTTCTTAATCTACCATCCCCCTGGCCCTGCTGGTGCCTTCTTAAGCGATTTCAGTGATTTCCTAACATCAATAATAAAACTGGAGAAGGTTTTAATTCTTGGGGATTTCAATCTGCACATCGATAACAATTCATCCAGCCCAGCAATGGAACTTTTAGCCATGACTGACACTTTTAACCTCAAACAACATGTATCTGGCCCCACCCACAAGAAAGGACATACCCTGGACCTGGTTTTCTCATTGGGCTTACACGTCACAAATGTGTGTGTTGAGGATGTCCACTTGAGTGATCATTGTGGTGTGTTTTTTGACTTATGTGTGCCTCTTGAGCCCAAGCCTGCACCTAGAAGGGCCAAGAGGAGGATCATTACAGAGTCCACAGCCCAGGATTTTCGTGCCCTGTTTAACCCTAGTCTTCTTAATGAGTGTCCCGATGTTGATGAGTTTATCCAGTGCTTTGCCACACACTGCAGCTCTATTCTTGACCAGGTGGCTCCCGTGAAAACTAATGTCACTCGTAAGTGGTCTTGTCCCTGGATAAATGAAAACATCTTAAACCTAAGGAGAACTTGTCGCAAAACTGAGCGTCTTTGGAAATCAACCCAGTTGGAAGTACACAGGTTACATCTTAAAGATCTCATAACCTCATTAAATAAAATGATTAAGGAGGCAAGATCCAGCTACTTCCACAAACTTATAGCCACAAACAAGAAAAACCCCAAAGTAATCTTTGACACAATCCAGTCCATTGTGTCCCCTGCTGTCCCTGCTGCCCCTGTGCTCTGTAAAGCTGACAGCAATGACTTCCTAAACTTCTTCACAGACAAGATCAGGGATATTAAACACAATATCCCACCACCCTCTGGCCGTCTGACCCTATCTGATCCCCCTCTGCAAACCTGGTCCTCTTTCGACCCTGTGACACTGGAGGACATCTCAGCACTTATATCCAAAACGAAACCCTCCTCCAACTCTGCAGACATCCTCCCCCATAAGCTCCTTGTCGGTGTCTTTGACACTATTGGACCATGGGTCACAAAGTTTTTTAACCTGTCGCTCACAACTGGTTTGTTTCCCAGCTCCTTCAAACAGGCCATCATAGAACCTAAACTAAAGAAAACCACACTGGACCCCACAGACTTCAAAAGCTACAGGCCCATTTCAAAGCTCCCCCTATTGGCCAAAATCCTTGAGAAAGCAGTGTCTAAACAACTTACAGCTTTTCTGGCGACACACCAGATCTATGACACTTTTCAGTCTGGGTTTAGACAACGCCACTCAACAGAAACCGCACTATTAAAAGTGTCTAGTGACATCCTGATGGCGGCTGACTCCGGGAAATCCACGGTCTTGGTCCTGCTAGATCTCTCCTCGGCCTTTGACACAGTGGACCATACCATAATGATTGAGAGACTGAGGGACCTGGTAGGGATGTCAGGTCATGTGCTAGACTGGTTCTCCTCTTACCTGACCGGCAGAAGCTTCACTGTGTCAATAAACAACTTCCAATCTGACTCAGCGGATCTACTGTGTGGTGTGCCCCAAGGCTCTGTCCTGGGACCAGTCCTATTCTTACTCTATGTCCTCCCACTTGGCCACATTATCCGACAGTACAGTGATGTCTCCTATCATCTATTCGCGGATGACATCCAGATATACTGCTCCTTTAACTCCTCTGAGCCCCACAAACTGAGTTCCTTAATCAACTGCTTGTCAGAGCTGAAGCAGTGGCTAAATGATAACAGCCTCCAGCTGAACTCCAGCAAAACTGAGACCCTCATCATTGCCGCGGATAGTGCAATCCCAGGGATCAAACATCACCTTGGAGACCTGAGTTCCTCGGTAAAGACAAAACTGAGGAATCTGGGTGCCATCTTTGACCAGGACATGTCTTTAGAATTCTACTCCAAACACCTAGTCAAAAACTGTTTCTTCCACCTACGCAACATCTCCAAACTCAGATCTATGGTGTCCACAAATGAGCTCGAGATGATCGTTCACGCTTTCGTATCTTCTCGCTTAGACTACTGCAACAGCCTGTTTACATGCTTAAACAAGAAGGAGCTGGCCCGTCTACAGTTTGTCCAGAACTCTGCTGCCAGGCTCCTGACCCGCACAAACAGGAGAACCCACATCACTCCCATCCTTAAATCTCTCCACTGGCTCCCTGTTCTATATCGTCTTCATTTCAAAATTCTTGTGCTAACTTTCCGGGCCCTACATGGCCAGGCCCCTGCATACATTGCTTCCCTGATCCAGCCCTACAGCTCAACTCGTAGCTTGAGGTCTTCAGGACAGCACCTGCTGATGGTTCCACGCACCTGTTTTAGCACACGCGGTGACAGGTCTTTTAAAGCTGTGGCACCACGTCTATGGAATGACCTGCCTCTACACCTACGGTCCATGGACTCTGTAGAGAGCTTTAAGAAACACCTCAAAACCCTCTTGTTCAAAAAGGCTTTTTAGTCTCCCACCTGACCCAGGACCACCACAGACTGATTACACTCTATGTATTCATCATAACGTACTCCATGTGTCATCCCCCCCCCCCAGTCTCTCTATATCTCTATCGCTCTCTCTTTTCTCCTCCTTTACTCTCTCTCTCTCTCTTTAACCCCAACTGGTCATGGCAGACAGCCATCCTTCAGGAGTCTGGGTCTGCTCCAGGTTTCTGCTGTTAAAGGGAAGTTTTTCCTCGCCACTGTCACCAATCACAAGTGTTTGCCCCTGAAGGATTCTGTTGGGTCTCTGTAAACTTAATTTGATTCTGATTTGAATTGATAAAGCACTTTGTGACTCTGTCTGTGAAAAGTGCTCTATAAATAAAATTTACTTTACTTTACTTACTTTACTTTACTTTATGATATTCGTGCACTTTCATATGCTTTGAAAACGTTTGTCAGTAAAACATAATTTAGTGTGAATTATGCATTGATCCTTCATACATTTATTAAAATGAAGTTTTCTACTACACACAACAGGTACAATCTCAACCAAAAAAATAGGCCCACAAGTATAAAAGTACATAAAGTCAAGGTCCTGGGGGGGGGGGGGGCAGTTTTTAAAAAGTCTGGAATTTTTATCTGGATAAAACACAAGCACCCTGAAGAACATCTTGAGCAGGTTAAAGGACTCAATGAGCCCGTTTCATGCACACTAATACTATGAAATTTCTGGAGTTATCAGATTATTCTGGTGATCATGTAAAGAGGATAATCTGATCGGCTTTATCCAATATTATCTGATTATGAGAAATCAGATTAACATATCTAGATTTCTCCCCAATACTTCAATGTCTTCATGCATGTATACAGGTAAATCTGATTTATTTAGATTTTTACAGCTATGTATGTGTTTAAAAAAAACAACAACAAATCTATGTAAACGGAAGTTACGGAGCGATGACGTGAGCCTAAGGAAAAAGGTAAACAAACAATGAAATGAAATGAAGGATAGCAGCAACATGTGACCTATTTTGTAGTCTTATTAGCTCCTCCCACATTAGGACAGCTAACGCATTGCCATGGTAACAAGACAAGACCGGATGTTTTGACAATGACAGGATTTTTTTTTTGTCTTTTTTTTTTTTGCTGTTTTTTTTCTTGTTTGTTTTTTTTACATTTGATTTTTGTATTTTTGTTGATATATTTTCTTATAACGCTATTCTGATGTATCACTGTCAAATGTTTAATGGGTGAAAAGAAAGAAATAACAACAAAAAGGGAATCACAAAGAAAATGACAGGAAGAGTACGTCTTACATCCCTACCCTGAAAGAAATCCAATAATGTAGTTTTTATGTCCTCTTATTATTAGTTTATGGTTATTATGGCTTGTAATGTCTGATGTTTTGTATATTCTTGCTATATTCTATTTTTTGTATGTTCTATCAATGAATTATAAATAAATTCTTGAAAAAAAAAAAAAAAAAAATCAAATAATGGACTGAAACATGTAAACCAGGGTTTTTCGATTGTCGCATTTCTGAAGTGCATGTAAACATGTCTTACCTGATTATGGCGATTATCCGATTACTCCCATTTTTACTTGGATTCTTATGGTCATGTAAACGTGCTCAGTGATGGCATATCGACCGCCTGAACCCAAACCTTTTCTACTGTTCATTTTGGCACCTTCTGTCCTTTAAAGTCAGGACTAAAATAAGCTGCACTTTATAAATCATTTCATTATATACATCAGCACAGTGAGTTTATTACTTTCTCTCTCTGGAGGCTGAGTTATTAGAGGGGGGAGGATGCTGGTGGGAGTGACGTATGGCTCAACAGGGAAGAACAAAACAGACCTTAACATGTTTTTTTTTTTTTAGTTTTAGATGTAAACTGATTCATGTGACTTAATTATTATGGAACACATCTATACTGATGGTGTAAAAATTGTGTTTTAGAGGTTACGTCGATGCTAAAGTCGTCAACAGTTCATTTTTTAACTGGGAACTGAAGCTGCGTTCTATTCTGTAGTAAACATTAAAGGTCCTGTGTCATGACTGTGACTCTTTATTGTGTTTTGATGTTTACAGTAGTTGGGTTTACAGCGGCTTTACATCAAAATCTGATCCCAACTCCTTCGTCAGAACGTTTATTAATAGGGGTGTAAGAAAATATCAGTTCTGCAATACTTTGTGATATTTCATTTCACAATACTATTAAAAAAGTACTGTATCAATATTTTTAGGTATTTATTCAAATGTAGATATTGTGGAGGTTTATTTTTGTTTTTATTTTTTGTTTATATTTTATTTATTATTTAACACTCTCTTAAATAATTTTAGTTCCTTTGTTGGGATTGCACAAAAATAATATTACGATGTCAGTTATGAACTAATAATTTAAGTTTTAACACAGGAACATTTTGTGATATAGCATTAGATCCTGTTGTGATCAGATAAAAATGTTTAGTATTTGTGCATATTTCTGGTGTAATTCAATTCTTCAAAGAAATAATCACTTAAAAAAAGAAATAAACAAAAAAAATGGCCTTTTTAACAGTATCATGATATATCGTGATATATCATATCGTGATACTAGTATATATAGTTATTTGTATCGTATCGTCAGATTCTTGCCAATACACACCCCTATTTACTAATTGAAACGTTCTCTCTATAGTCTAATGTGCACTATGGGGTATGCGGTCGTCATTTGCATTGCGTTACGTTTAGTTCTGTCCTGCCATTTTTGTTTTGTTTGACCAAATACAGTCTCTAATGAAGAAACACATTCAACACTTTTGTTTTATTTGTATAACACAATTTTTTTCTTTAATTTTTACTTACAAAATCACAACAAGAACAACAATTCACCAGAAATAAAAAACAACAGGCAAAAACCAAAACAAATAGACAATAGCCAAGAACTAATAGAAGAAGGAAAAAAAAACAAAAAAAAACTAATAGATGGCAATAGACAAAAAACAAGCAAAAAAAGGACAATAGACAAATTAAAGAAATAAATATATAAATATATATCTTTATATACACACATACACATATACATAACTTGTTTTACCTCCTGGTACTTTTATTTATTTATTTATTTATTTATTTATTTATTTATTTATTTTCTGATGAAGAACTCTATTTTACAAGTGTGTATTTGTGTCTGTCTGTGCAATAACTGTTTTTATATGTTTTAGCTGTGTTTATGTTTTGTTTCTGTTTTTGTTCATGTCTTTGTTTGATTCCGTGACTCAGGGAAACGCACAAGAATTCCAATGTACCTGCGATGTATCTGTGCAAATAGCAAATTAAGTCTATTCTATTCTATACACACGCATATAGTATATACACATACATACATATGTTACAAGACAATAGACAAAAAACAAAGACACAATAGACAGAAAAAATACTATATAACAGAATTTTTGCCACCACTTACTGAGGCTATCACCTCCTTTACAGTTTATTTTATTTATTTAACCTTTATTTAACCAGGAAGTCCTTTGAGATAGAATCGCCTTTTAGAGGGAGACCTGACCAAGAGGCACATGAGTACAATACAAATGAACAAACTGAGTATAAAACTAATTAAGACAACAGAAAATAGTTAAACCCCAGTAACAAATCCACTCAGCAGAGCTTTATAATCCATATAATGGTGATGAATATGAAAACACGTCCCAATTAACTCCGTATCATGTTGTTTGTGGAAGTTTTTTTTTTCCACGCTGAGCCATAAAGTAGAGCAGTAGAATCATCACATGTCACTTCTTATATAATTTCAACTGTATTTGCATCAGTAATAATCAATGGAAGTAGTAAGACAATGTTATGAACATAATATTATGGTTGTTTTAAACAGATTAATGGAGCTGTAAGTGTCTGGCCGACTCTGAGCTATTTACTGCCAAGCTGAAGTCGGCAACACAACGGACGATCACATTTCAGACAAGGGAGGGGTGAGTACAGACTTTATTTATTTAAAAAAATAAAGGAAAATCACTACAACACTGCAAACGTCAGTAAAAACAAAACAAAAACAAACAAACAAGGAAAACGGTGTAAAAAACAAACAAACAAAAAGAAGCCCAAATCGTCATCACAGACACGTCAGGGGTTAAAGGTTTAAAGAAAAGTTTGTAGTCTACTTTACTTTTATTTCACTCTGACACATATAGAAAAGTGTGGAGTTGTCATTATTTATAGATTATTATGGTACTATTTTACTGGTCTAGCCCACTTATTGATTTATCTATTTATTTTTAAATTTTGAACATACATTGATCAAAGTCATAATAAAACAGTAAAGGTGCAGGAAGAGGCAGACAGCCTAAAATGGCTTGTTTTAAAGCCTCCACCTTATAAATGCATAAACATTATAAAAGTTATCAGACTTCCATAGTCCATACACGTTCAGAATTCATTAAAAAAGAAAGACAATATAAATATACACTACCAGTCAAAAGTTTGGACTCACATGGTTTTTCTTTGTTTTCATGACTATTTACATTGTAGATTGTCACTGAAGGCATCAAAACTATGAATGGCCACATATGGAATTATGTAGTTTAAAAAAGTGTGACATAACTCAAAGCATGTTTTATATTTTAGATTCTTCAAAATAGACACATTTTGCTTTTATCACTGATTTGCACATTCTTGGCATTCTCTGGATGAGCTTCATGAGGTAGTCACCTGAAATGTTTTCTAAAAGTCTTGAAGGAGTTCCCAGTGATACTGAGTATTTGTTGGGCATCTGCGGTCCATCTCTTGCCATTTAAATTAGAAGGTGAGTCCAAACTTTTGACTGGTAGTGTATACATAGATCAATGCGATATCATAATTGATTTCCTTAAATATTTCTTAACCTCCTAAGACCCAGCTATGGGTTTTCTGTCCACATTTGTGGACAAGAGTTTAACAACTTTATACAAAAATAAAAAGAAAAGAAAACGGTCCACCACAAAGGACATTCCATAAAAAATTTAAAAATTGCATCTGAAAAAACTGTTGTATCAGTTTCCAATATAGGCACTTATTTAATACTAGAAGTACTCGGAGAGCGCAGATCTCTGCCAAGGCAGATCAGTGCCCCGGATCTGGAAGAAAATTTCAGGAAATGTTGATACTGGCACAAGAAACAAATGATTACATTTTTTTTTGGGTGGGGGCACTGATCTGCCTTGGCGGAAGTCTGTGCTGTCTTTTCTAGAAATACACTCGTAGAGCGCAGACCACCGCCAAGGCAGATAAGCCCCCCCCCCCACCACCACCACCACCAAAATTTAATCATTTGTTCCTTGTGCCAGTATCAACATTTCCTGAAATTTTCATCCAAATCTGTGCATAACTTTTTGAGTTATCTTGCACACAGACAAACGAACAGACAAACCAGCGCCAACAAAAACATAACCTCCTTGGCGAAGGTAAAAAAAAAACAAAAAAAAGCTTGTACTTTGCTGACATTTCCTGGGTCTTAGGAGGTTAAAGGATATCTCTGATGTGTTATTTCCAAGAACATGTGAAAATTGGCTCCACAAATTACACATTTGTCTAATACAAAACTGAGCTCTTGATGTGAGACATTTAGGCAAATGAAAGTGTTGGTTTTGATGAGTTTTGTATCTATGAACTGCAGCATTGGTTGCAAAATACAAAATGAAATGCTCAGGCAAGTTACTTTGATTATACTGAATTTTATACATAAAAATACAAATTTGGTAGATATTAATATCAAAAATATTAAGTACATTTAGTATGAAGAATAAATTAGCAGAAGAGGTCATTTACCCCCCTGCACTCGATGAACCCTATGACAGTTCTGACACAGCAGCAGTGAAACTCTCACAGACTTTATTCCAACTGTGGACGTTTGTGTGCGTCAGTCAAATGTGTTGAAAAGCCGTTTGGTGCGGGGCCAGCAGAAGTGGTCTATCCTGGAGCCCGGGTCTGACTCCGGTCTCCTCCCAGTGAACTCTGAGGACGTCTGGGAGTTCCCTGTTTGTCTGGGAAATGTCAGTCCACTCAGCACTGCAGCCTATAAATAGACCCCACACACACACACACACACACACACACACACACACACACACACACACACACACACACACACACACACACACACACACACACACACACACACTCGTTGTTCATGTGCTTCTCTTTTCTCCTCCCATCTTTCTCCGAATCCCTCCCGTTTTTTTTTTTCCCTGTCCTTCCCTCCTCCTATTCCTCGGCTGCACTGGGCTGATGTAAATAATTAATGAGGGCACACACACACACACACACACACACACACACACACACACACACACACACACATCGGTCAGAGTGAGTCTCCACTTACGATCAATACTTCCACAAAAAGCCTTTCCTCTGACCCTCCATCTTCTTCTTCTTCATCTCTTTTACTTCTCTACTCTCAGACAGCACAGAAGGACGACTTATTTTATTGCTTAAATTCTGTTCTTTAAAGAAATACTTCAACAAAGCAACTTACACTCATCTTGAAATACACTATATGGACAAAAGTATGTGGACACGTTGAATTCAGGTGTTTCTTTTCTAACAGGGGTCTGGGATACAAAACAATAAGGACTAATGACAGAATATAGTTTTATATTGGGATAAATGTCATTGCATTGGTTAGTTTGGTTTAAATTGTTATCTTTGCTTCCGAAATGCTTCAGCGATGGTTTTTATTTAATTTCTCTCAACATTTTTTAAAAATCTATGACTATGATTTTAAATGTTCTACTTCTAAATTTTCAAAATATTTTTCATGTTCTGGCTGTAAATAACTGTAAATAAAGAAAAACCTCCTATTAAAATTTAAGGAAATATTGATGTTTTTATTTCAAATCATCATGAACAGGACATCTTACAGCTGTAGACAGGATGTGTCCCAATATTTTTGTCCATGTAGTTTATAAACATCAATTTTTCCTTAAAGTTTAATGGGAAATTTTCTTCTTAAGTGAGATGTGAAAAAAAGTAGATGGTTAGTTCTGGTAGAAAATTATTATTGTTCTCTCAGCATTGATTTTTTTTTTATTTTTTATTTTTTTTATCAATGACTATAATTTTGAATGTTCTATCTCTAAATTTCTAAAATATTTTTCATGCTCTGACTGTAAATAATGATTTTCTACCACAACCAAACATCTATTTTCTTCTCATCTCACTGACGAAGAATAAACTCCCATTAAACTTTAAGGAAATATTGATGTTTTTATCTCAAATCATCATGAACAGGACATCTTACAGCTGTAGACATAATGTGTCCCAATATTTTTGTCCATATAGTTTAGAAACATCAATATTTCCTTAAAGTTTAATGTGATTTTTTTTTTTTTTTTCTTCTTAAATGAGATGTGAAAAAAAAGTAGATGGTTAGTTGTGGTAGAAAATTATTATTTACAGTCAGAGCACAAAACATATGTTAGAAATTTGAAGGTAGAACATTTAAAATCATCGTCATGGATTAAAAAAAATCAAAAAATGTTGAGAGAAAGTAAGTCAAAACCATCTCTGAGGCATTTTGGAAGCAAAGATAACAATTTAAACCAAACTAACCAATGCAATGATATTTATCCCAAAATAAAACTATATTTTGACATTAGTCATTATTGTTTTGTATCCCAGACCCCTGTTAGAAAAGAAACACCCGAATTCAACGTGTCCACATACTTTTGTCCATATAGTGTATATTTTAAAGGAACAGTTTGGTGTTTTCTGTACTTTTTAGTGTCAACAAATCCCATGTAAAGGCCAGTAATAACTTTGTCAATGTCAATACTCACTATTTTACGTAAATCTAATGTTTCCTTTTGTTTCCTAAAGATGAAATGCATCTCAGTGACGTGTGTTTAACTGTTTTCAGACAACAGTGGAGCTCTGCAGCCCAGATAAATGAGATAAATCAGGTGACACATACACTGTAAGCCCGGATAAAGTAGAGTTTACTCCAAAAATTTCAGGCAAGTGATTGTACTTAAATGATTTGAGTAATGATCGACTAATCAACTGGTTTAAGTAGGTTTAACTTTAATGCTAAAAGTATTGAACTTAAACTATTAAGTAGAAAACACTAAAAGACAAGTTATTTGTCCTTTAAATCTGTTGTAAAATCAACCCCACTATCCAACCATTCAACTCAGCATTTTAGCTTACACTGACTAATTTTCTCAGTTGCAGCCAGATTAATTTATCATTGATTAAACAACTTTTTTTTTTTTAAGATAATCAAACTCATAATCCTATTCCTGATCAAAATAGCTATACAATTATTCAACTTAACATATTGTAGCATGAATGGAAGCTAATTCAATGTCATTTGCCAGTACAGGATGTGCTTTTAATTTGACAAGACATTAAAATTTCCATCAAACATTACCAGTCTTAGATGAACAGGAAAGCCATTGTTCTTCCTCTGGCTCTGACTCATGGTGCAGCTCTACAAAAATACAAAAACAAACACAAAAAGGCCAATAAACACTGCCATACACACATTAAATCCAAATTAACACTAACGCCACAACCCCGCTGAACCCCTGCACAGAAAAAGAACATATTTTCAACAACATGCCCACTACCCACAATGCAATGCAAATATAAAAAGGTGTGGTCAGGACTAAAACTTAGTGATTTAATTCCATTCAACTTCAACTTTTTCGTACTTTCAACTATGTCTACAAATTAGTAGAATATACTGAACATTTTATAGTAACATCATAAAACTTAAATCATTTAAGTGCATTGTAATTAAAGCATTTTAGTAAACAAATTCCGGGCTTACAGTGTAGAATATACTTAACATTTTATAGTAATGTAATAAAACTTAAATCATTTAAGTGCATTGTAATTAAAGCATTTTAGTAAATACGAAGTCCGGGCTTACAGTGTACTCAGAGGATAAGTAAGAGTTTCATTAAATGCACTTTTGAAAGTTACAACGTGCTTTCCAAGATAAAACAATACCCCTCATATGAAGATGAATGAATTCATAAACATACACTACCAGGCAAAAGTTTGGACTCACCTGGTTTTTCTTTATTTTTATGACTATTTTCATTGTAGATTCTCACTGAAGGCATCGGAACTATGAATGAACACATATGGAATTATGTAGTTTAAAAAGGCGTGACAAAACTCAAAGCATGTTTTATATTTTAGATTCTTCAAAATAGCCACATTTTACTTTTATTACTGCTTTGTGCATTCTTGGCATTCTCTTGATGAGTTTCATGAGGTAGTCACCTGAAATGTTTTCCAAAAGTCTGGAAGGAGTTCCAAATGATGCTGAGCTCTTGTTGGCCATCTGTGGTCCATCTCATGTCATTTAAATAAGAAGGTGAGTCCAAACTTTTGCCTGGTAGTGTATCAACATAAAAACATCATGAAATAAATAACAAGGTTTAGATTTTATGTTATACAGTTCCAGACATTCATAAATACAGCATAAAATCCAATGGCATGGCATAAAACACAGTCAAACCATAATAAAACACCAATTAGAATGAAATTCAAGTCATGAAAACGCCACAGTATAGAAGTGCTGATGCGAATATTTTGCTAAACAGATATATTTCTCTATGTTTGAGCCTCTTGTCCATATGAAAATGTTTTTTTAGGTTCTAAAAACAGGTTACACTGGTCTACAAGGAAAATGCTTCCAGAATAAAAGTAATGAAATTTTACCACATGAGAGTCACTGATAAAGAAAAATCAAGTCAAAAAAATGCTGGTTGGCTGAACTTTCCAAGATACAGCCTTGGGTCAAAATGTGAAATTCAAGAATTAACGATAGAATGGGTTTGACTCCAAAGGAATATTTGTCTCAGAGCTACAAGATCTACTTCAAAACACTGTCTGCACATTAGAATACATTCACTTTACAGGTTCTATGTAGTGGAAGATTTATAAAACTATTATATAAATGTACATAAACCAATATATATTAATGTTTAGCACATTTAATCTCTGAAGCAAATCATTTCTAAAAAAAAAGTAGACCAGTGTTATTAACAACTCTTTACAGTGTAGATCAGGGGTGTCAAACTCATTTTCTTCCGGGGGCCAAATTCAGTCCAATTTTATCTGAAGTGGGCCAGACCGAAAAATAATAGCATAATAATCAATAAATAATGACAACTCCAAATTGTTTTAGTGCAAAAAAAAAAAAAAAATTAATTATGCCAATATTTACATTTACAAACTATCCAGACAAAAACGATGTGAATAACCTGAAAAAAAAAAGAAATTTGTTAAAAAAAAAATATATATATAACTACAGTTTTACCAATATTATGCCTCGACATATCATTTATACATGTGCATTACTTATAAGATCTACAAAGGGACAAAACTTTTAGTAACAGGCAGAATATTCTTAAAATTACACTTAATTTTCTTGAAACATTTCAGATTGTTCATATTTGCTCAGGTTATTCACATTTTATTGTTAAAGGATAGTTTCTTAATGTAAATATTTTCATAATTTAATGTTTTTTGCACTAAATCAAAGAGAAAAAATGGTGTTGTCATTATTTAAAGGTTATTATGAAATTATTTTTGAGTTCAATGCCTTAACTTGCACTTTGCAAATTCATCCCGCGGGCCGGATTGGAAACTTTGGCGGGCCAGTTTTGGCCCCCGGGCCACATGTTTGACACCTGTGGTGTAGATTTTCTCAACTCCAGGTACAAAAGTGCAGAAAATCACCATGACTTTTATCTGGAAATGTGTATTGCTGTTAACATCGTATATAGTTTTAATATATAAATGTTAATAAATGGTAAATGGACTGTGTTTATAGGGTATTTTCCACCTTAGTGGAAGTGGAAGTGCTTTACAGTGTACTTCCTTCACCCATTTACACACACACCACTGGAGCTGTTTGCAGTTCACTGTTTTGTCCAAGGACACTGTGACATATTAACACTGAGGGCCGGGGAATCGAACGGAGAACCCTCTGGACAGGGACGACCCCCATGACCTATGAGATTATATAAACTAAAAAAAACACCCTAAGAAAAGACATCTAAAGCTGTTTCTGCCATGAAATGACCCCAGCCTGGTTCAGACTAAGCTGCGACACTTCTGACCTTGTTTGTTGGATTCAAACAGATTTTTAGTTCAACTACTGATAACACAAACCAAACAGAAAACAGAGGAGGTTAGTGGTTTTACTGGGGCTGTTGTCTGTAAAAAAATAAAAATAAAAAAAAAACACAGCTAAGCTAACAGAGCTATAATGTAAACAATGGGCTGATGCAGCACATAAGATTATAAGACACAGTGTTAGTTTGAGCAACTGTTAAGATAAGCGTCTGTGAGTTGATGATACAACAATAGAAATATATGGAAACAATGAGCTTTCTAAAAATAGAGCTAAGCTAGCAGAGCTATAATGTAATCTATCAGTGTTACATTTGCTCTGTACAAGTATAATAAAAAAGTAGCAGCGAAGAAATTATCAATACTACAATTAAAAAAACATGTATAGTGTGAATTATGTGCAATAAAGTTGTGCAATAATCCTCTGTTCTTGCAGTAACAATGGAATATTTTTTCAGTATTTATTAAAACATAAATGCACTGTCTTTTTATAGACTTTTGTAGATATATACATACTGTTAATATTGTGTCTATTCATATTCTATTTTTTATTGTATTGTACTTTTTGTTCTATTCTTATTTTCTGACGTATTGTTTTTTTTAAATTCATATTGTTGCACTGACTGGAGCAGCACTCTTAATGATAATAAAGGCTGTTCTATTCTATTCTATTCTATTCTATTCTATTCTATTCTATTCTATTCTATTCTATTCTATTCTATTCTATTCTATTCTATTCTTTTGTGTTCTATTCTATTCTCTTATGGTGTATTCTATTCTATTCTATTCTATTCTATTGTGTTCTATTCTATTCTATTCTATTATGGTCTATTCTATTCTATTCTATTCTATTCTATTCTATTCTATTCTATTCTGTTCTTTTCTATTCTATCTATTCTGTTGTGTTCTATTCTATTCTATTCTATTCTATTCTATTCTATCGTATGTACACATATATATTAAGCTCTAAATATACACACATATACTGTAGCTATATATGTACACACACACACAAACACACACACACCAACTATACATTTTAAACCACTCTATTACAACACAATTAAAACAGCATTTTGTAGAATAAGTACTGCACAGATATTGTCAATGTAAGTAAAAGAATACACATTATATATGTCTTTCTTATGCATAATTACACATCCTGTACTGAAGTGTGCAGAAATATTGTTTAATGCTAAAGGGTTTTTACTGTCATTCATTGAAATATGGCTCATTTCTTTATATTTTGCACCAAAGAAAATACTGTTATTTTATAAATCAGGGGCGTAATCAGCCTGAAAACACATCTTAACCTTCCTCTTGTGTTAGGGTCGGCACTGACCCATTTTAGGTTTTAAATGCATAAACGAACCACATAAAATTTGTTTATTGCATCAAGGCTTTTTGACTTTGTCAGGAACCTCCATTTTAACAAAATAATACAAACTTTTTTTTTTTCACCAAATTATAAAATGCCCTGGTTGATATTATGACCTTTGTGCTGTTAGGGTCAGTTTTGACCCAGTTATAAAAATAAGATTATAAAGCAATAATTAGAGCCAAAACTGAAATCATAAGTGCACTGTCAGCCAACACACTGACAGCCAGCTCCTCTCCCAATCATGTGAATTTTTGGGGATTCTCATTTTGCCTTGTTATCCAGTATACCTGCACAAAAACAAAACAAGCTACAGCAGGCCTGTCCAGACATGTGAGGTCAATTCAGTTTAGAGTTGGTGACTTGCAAAGAGCACATGGAGGGGTATACTGACAAAAAAAAAGGCCCAGAGGCCCATACCAAAAATATTAAAACCAATATTTTCATGGATAAGGAAGCCTAACAAGATAACCAAGAGATGAGAAACAAACTGGATGACAGATAGTAGTTTTTAGTGTATTTTACAGCTGATTTAAGACATGGATCAAAACTGACCTGTTAACATAAGAGATGGTAACAGAAAGCTAACACAAGACAAAGGTTAAAGTGTGTGATGAGTTCAGTGCGTTGGATTATTATGTTGTTGTTTTATCATGTGTTATCATGGACACAAAAAGGCTACTCTAGGTCCAAATGTGACATGAATGCTGATTAGGTTGTTAGCCTTGGTGTGTTTACCTGAGGGAATGTAGGAATAATGGGACTTAACCAAAGTGTCCCCTGAGCCCCAACACCCCTCTGACTACGTGATTACCCATTGATTTTTCCAAATGTGTGTGTGTGTGTGTACGTGTGCACTTCCCGTCTCTGCAATACAGGATAAATAAGTCAACTCAATTACAACTCAGTCTTCACCTCCTCAGAGGGTGAAAAGAAACAGAATGGAAGTAAAAATAAAAGATTAAAAAAAAAAGATGAGATAAAAAGCAAAGGTTTTGAGAGGTAACCTTTAATTAAATTTTCCTATATGTGTTCTATTTTATTTTTTAAAAAATGAGTGAAACATTTCTTTTCATGGGGGTATATCTGATTTAAAGTATAACAAATCTGCGCTGGAGTTGAATTATTTTAATGCCAAAGGGAAGAGTCGGTCTATTTTGTCACGTAGGTGTGAGAAACACATTTCAATCGGGTTCATTAGTTCCACTTTTTAAAGCAGATTTATTCAGAGTTACATCAGTATGCATTAAACTAACACGTACAGGGGTTGGACAAAATAATGGAAACACCTTAAAAAATCAACAAAATATAATTTAATATGGTGTAGGTCCGCCTTTTGCGGCAATGACAGCCTCAATTCTCTGAGGTATTGATTCATACAACTTGTGAATTGTTTCCAAAGGAATTTTAAGCCATTCTTCAGTTAGAATACCCTCCAACTCTTTTAGAGACGATGGCGGTGGAAATCGACGTCTTACTTGAATCTCTAAAACTGACCATAAATGCTCAATAATGTTGAGGTCTGGGGACTGTGCCGGCCATACGAGATGCTCAACTTCATTAGAATGTTCCTCATGCCATTCTTTAACAATTCTAGCTGTATGGATTGGGGCATTATCATCTTGAGGTGAAGGTGTTTCCATTATTTTGTCCGACCCCTGTATGTTGTCTGAATAAACAGTCGACTTCATTTCTGTGAAAAATCTCTAGAGCAGGCGTGTCCAAAGTCCGGCCCGGGGGCCAATCACGGCCCACGGTCAGATTTTATACGGCCCACAGCTTCGGTTTTAGAATGTATTATTTATGGCCCGCTTGGACTGTTGAACCGAGTACATGAATCATAAAAGGTTCAAAATGCAGTTCCTCCTTTCACCTCATGGTGGCAGCACCACTATAACTCTATCGGGCTCTGTGACTTTGCCGTGAACCCTTTTCGCTAATTTCTAACCACGGCGCCTGTAAATAAAAAAAACAAAGTTGACAGTGAGGGCCGCCGCTTCCAGGAGAGATGGGAATTACAATTTTTTTTCACTGAAAATCAAGGCGATTGTGTTTGCCTAATTTGTCAAGAGACTGTTGCCTTGTTTAAGGAATTCAATGTAAAAGAGACACTAGCAGATAAAACATGCTAACGCGTACAACAAGCTAGCAGGGAGTGAGCGCTCCGAAAAAGTGAAGCAAATTCAAGCTGCTTTAAACTCACAACAGTGACTCTTCATGTGAACCTGGGAGTTCAGTGAATTCACCACCAGGGCAGGATACCAAGTTGCCAGGTTAGTTGCCTATAACTGCTGGTGTTATGTACTTGTAGATGTGACACAAATATTACTTTCTGAATGATTTTGAGAAAGACAAGAGTAAGAGTCATATGATTTCATCTTAAATGTTAACAGACTTTGCATTTCTGAGTAAAATATGAGTAATGATTACTCATATAAGTCATGTTTAAAATGAATGTGGGGTTAAGATTTTTATCAACTTCTTGGACGTTTAAGATACTCCACACAGTTTGTTCTATGTTATCTGACTCCAGATGTGAAAGGAAGGCAGAATTTTTTTATTTATTTATTTTTTTCAATTTGTTCACACCTGAGTGGCTTAGATTTGGTTACACTGCCATTTAAAAAAATGATATTGTGACAATGAAAATAAAATTGTTGTAGAACAGCGCTTTTATGTGTAATTTTTACTGTTTAAAAAACATCTGAAGGGACCACTGGCCCCTGGCAATCTCCACATTATGAGATCTGGCCCTCTTTAAAAAAAGTTTGGACACCCCTGCTCTAGAGAGAAAATGGTTCATGAGATTATGATTATGATCGATGCAGAGTTTAACCCATAAAGACCCAGAGCTACTTTTGTGTCAGTTCCCAAATGAATTTTTCTCTATATTCAACGTTTTTAAAGTGATTTATCATCATTTATTATAATCTTATCCTCTGTATTTTGTATTTTCAGTAAAAATCTGGTATTTACACATATTTAATTCACTAATCATGTAGATTTCCATAATAGCTCAGTTTAAAGTTGAGGGTTTTTACAGCACATGACAGATATAACAGTAGGAATGGACCAAGATTTTTATCTATATTGATAATCATCACCATAACTGTCACATCATTATTTGACTCCAGTTAAAACCTGGTTTTTGATCCAGATTTAACAGTTCCCACGTTAATTTTTGTCTATATTTAACCTTTCTTCAGTGATTTATCGCCATTTATTATAACATTATCCTCTGTATTTTCAGTTTTCCAGTGTAAATCATCTATTTTCCTATATTTAATTGACTGATGATGTAGATGTTCATAAAAGCTCAGATTAACCCATGCAGACCCAAAGCTACTTTTGTGTCAGTTCCCAAATGAATTTTTCTCTATATTTTTAAAGGTTTTAAGTGATTTATCATCATTTATTATAATCTTACCATCTGTATTATGCATTTTTTTCAGTGAAAATCAGGTATTTTCACATATTAAATCCACTGCTCATGTAGATTTCCATAATAGCTCAGATTAAAGTTGAGGGTTATTATATCAGAAACAGAGAAAACTGAAGAAAAAGAGACTTTTTCTGTAAAGATATCAATAACTGAACATAAAACCCAGTGTTTCCATCCACTGTCATTGATCCAACTCCATGGGTTTTACTGGTGAATCGATGTTGTAGAAGATGACAGTGTTTCCACAGTAACTACGGAGCCTCTGAACGTCCAAATGGGTCATATCTGATGATCGTGAAAAGACGACAAGCTGCATTTTACACCAGTGATTTATATGAAATGATTTGATTAGTGGATCAACAGTTATTAAACAGTTTAGGTCAGTAGATGGTTTTGGTCACCAGTGGCTGTTTGGGTCTTTATGGGTTAAAGTTAAGGGTTATTTTATCAGAAACAGAGAAAACTGAAGAAAAAGTGACTTTTCCAGCAAAGATATCAGTAACTGAACATAATAACAACCATCTCCATCCACTGTCATTGGTCCAACTCCATGGGTTTTGCTGGTGAATCAATGTAGTAGAACAGGGGTGTCAAACTCATTCATGTTCAGGGGCCATTTTGGTGAACAAGGCGCCATTGAAAACATGCGGTTGGACGTAAACATCCATTTGTCACATTACCAAATTTTCTCCAGCCAGGGAGCAGACCAAAATCTGTCTAGTTGTGCATATTTAGTCCTAATAATACTGAAATAACAGGTTCCCATTCTATTATTACAATTAAAGGGCTGTAAAAGAAGGGTTTTCACAACAAAATGGTTGATTGTCTTAATACTGAAAATAAGAATTGATAATCAAACAGCTGTTCAACAAAAATGATCAATAAATGAAAAGCAATGTGATGTGTGTATTTTGTAATAAAAAAGACACAGGAGGTGAGTAGTAATTATTTATTGTGTTACAAAACATTATGTACAATAATTTTGCTCTCTTATAACCGTAAAATTGTGCCCATGTTTTCACGCTCATTGGGTCGCCATTTTATCAGTTTTTATCCGATTTTCTTCAAATTTGGAGGATTACATGATCTAGTAATAAGATGGCCAAAGAAACATTTTAGGAATGGTTTTGGGGTATCGTTTTGCAATACTGATTAAAAACACTGGTCTAAAATTTTTTAGGAATGATTTGCTTCAGAGATTAAATGTGCTAAATGTTATGTATTTTAAGAAGATTAAATGGAAAATAAATGACAAAAGTGCCGGTTTGCTGATGTTTTCAAGGTATATGATTAAGTGTTATTACACATATATATTGGTTTGTGCATTTATATAATAGTTTTATAAATCTTCCACTAAATAGAACCTGTAAAGTGAATGTATTCTAATGTGCAGACAGTGTTTTGAAGTAGATCTTGTAGCTCTGAGACAAATATTCCTTTGGAGTCAAACCCATTCTCTC
This sequence comes from Sphaeramia orbicularis, assembly GCF_902148855.1. Lineage (NCBI taxonomy): Eukaryota > Metazoa > Chordata > Actinopteri > Kurtiformes > Apogonidae > Sphaeramia > Sphaeramia orbicularis. The sequence continues at coordinate 9,046,367 of NC_043963.1, forward strand.
GTTAATTCTTGAATTTCACATTTTGACCCAAGGTTGTATCTTGGAAAGTTAAGCCAACCAGCATTTTTGACTTGATTTTTCTTTATCAGTGACTCTCATGTGGTAAAATTTCATTACTTTTATTCTGGAAGCATTTTCCTTGTAGACCAGTGTAACTGATGCAAATATACTTGTACACCTTGATTGTGATCAGGCCAAAACCAAATTTGGTATGAATTCAACCAATAGTTTTGCTGCTAAAGTGTTAACAAACAAACAAACAAACTGAACCAAAAACAACACCCCTTGCCTACCCTTTGGGGGGGGGGGGGGGGGGGGGGGGGGGGGGGTAATAAGGCTTTTAATGAAACCACCTCCAAGGGTGGGCAGTGATGAAAGTGAGGCCAGAAAAAACAAAGTAAAGACAGAGAAAACGCAACAAATTCTTCTGACAGTTTACATCTTTCTCATGCACAGATCGTCTCATCTTTGAGGTAAATAAGTTAATAAAACCAGTTTATTACCCCAGTGGGCAAAATTTCAAATGTCTGTAAAAACATCAATTTTGTTTCAGTTTACTTCAAACTTGGTTCATACATAGAGGAAATTGATATAATGACATCAGCAGGATCCATGTCAAAATAAATTACAATATGTGTGAGGGGTGGGGTTTGTTGTGCCTGGCACCACTTGTTTGTTTTTATAATTGTTATTTTCATTTTAACTATACTTTTTCTGTTTTAAAAACCCTTAAAAAAAATGATTTTGGGCAGTTTTAGGGACTGGAATGGATTCATTATCCCGCCCAACAAAAGGGAGGCAAGGGGTACTGGGGGTGGGGGTGGGGGGGGCGTGGTAATAAGTTATGAAAACAAAAGAGGAAGAGATTGGCTGTAGAAAAGGTTAAAGTGCGACCTGGCTTTTTCAGATTTCATTCAACCACAACTAAAGGTTCACAGCAGAACACCATTCTGTTAACACACAAACATTAAATGAATCTTTAAAGAGCTGTCCAGCTGCTGTGTGAGATGACCGACCAGCTGACCACTGTTTCTTCACATCCATTATTAATGTTTTTCACCTCCGTGCATGTGTTTTCATACTGTGTATAGTCATTGCGGGCTGTGGAGTGTTGTGTGGGGGTGTAGACACATGCTGTACACATACCTGCAGGCAGTCTGCGGTTGTGTTTCTATAATATATTTTTATGCATAATTTCAAGTATTGCCTTTTTAAATGTGTCCGCGGTGCATCTGTTGAGTCCGGCGTCTTCATTATGTTTAAAACATGATATCTGGAGGACGATTTAACAGAATCATGCTGTTCCAGACGGTAGCTGAACTAAAAGGCTGCGTTAAAAGATACATAAACAGTTTTTATTATACCTCCGTTCTGCAACCGCTTTCACCAGAGGCAGTGTGTTTTTAGATTGTCCGTCAGGTCCATTTGCATAAACATGTTATCTCAAGAACACAGTATGTGAATTTCTCCAAGTTTGGTGCAAATATTCACTTGTACACAACAGATTTTGGTGAACAAAGGGTGTAAGTCAGGGGTGTCAAACTCATTTTAGTTCAGGGGCCACATTCAGCTAAATTTGATCTGAAGTGGGCCGAACCAGTAAAATAATAACATAATAATATATAAATAATCTCAACTCCAAACTTTTCTCTATGTTTTAGAGTGAAAAAAGTAAAATTACATTATGAAATCGTTTCCATCTACAAACTATCCTTTCAGACAATGTGAATAACATGAACAAACTGAAAAAATAAGTGTAATTTTACAAATATTCTGCTTCAGTTTATCATTTACACATGTACGTTATATATAACTTACAGATCACAGTGGATCTACAAACACAAAACATTTAATAACATGCAGAATATTGTTAAAATTGTACTTACTTGTCTTAAGACATTTCAGGTTGTTCGTATTTGTTCATGTTATTCAGATTGTTTGTGAAATTATACTTCATTTTAGTGGACACGCATGAAAATACTTACATTTACAAAGAAAAAATTTGGCGTTGTCATTATTTATATGTTATTATGATCGTATTTTACAAGTCCCGCCCACTTGAGATAGAATTGATCTGAATGTGGAACCTGAACTAAAAGAACTGTTAATATCTGTATAATTTTTGCAGTTGACAAATTCATCCCAAGGGCCGGACTGGACCCTTTGGAGGGCCGGATTTGGCCCCGGGGCCACATGTTTGACACCTATGGTATAAGTTGACCCTTTTTGGACGATTGTGTCCTAAAATGATGACATCTTTTAGCAGAGATGGGGTTGTTTCTATTGGTCTATAACACATTATGGTAGAGGCCTGCATTGGCTGAGGGGGAGGGGTGGAAGTGGGTGGAGCAGAGAGCAGCAGAATGCAGTCGGTGTGAGAGAGATGGAAGATTTTTATTACTTTTGGCCAGTGTTGTATAAAGTATTGGAAAGTCATACTTGAGTAGAAGTACAAGTACCCTACCAAAACTTACTCTGGGGTGTAAACATGACAAATTCATGGGGCCTAGCATTTGTGGGGGGCCCATAGAGCAGTGGAGGGGGTCCAGTGGATACAGGCTAGAAGTTCTGAAAATTTTGTGTAAGATCCGCTGTTTAAGAGAGGCATAGTAGTCAGGAGTTTGATGTTGAAAGCATGTTAAGTTTTAGTTTCGTTTTCATGGTAGCATAAGTGACGTTATGTATGCCCCCCCCCCACCCCAAAAGGGTCCACAACATTTACCTTTCATGGGTCCCACAATTGGTAGCAGCACCCCTAGACTTTGGTACCTTTATTTGTGTATTTGGACCCTTATAGTTCATACAGTTTGAATTTGAACCCTCCAGGTGCTGCAAAGCTATCTTTATATTCATTTGGGCCAAAATTTAGTGGATTTCTACAGCCTGTTTTAATTCCTTCTTAATTTGTTGCGTCTGTAACTAGTTATGTCACAACATTTGCACATATAAGGTTAAGACTTCCGACGAACATTTCTCCGAGTACGACATAATTGTTTATCAGCAGCAGCGGTTGTAGTAAAAACAGAAAATATGTCCAAACCTCGGGGTGATTACCTAAAATGTTCAGTTGTTGGTTGTATTTTTGAACACAAGTGGCTGAACGGGACAGAGCAGTAACAAGTATAAGTAAAAGTGCAAATTTAGACCCTGGGTATAGTCCGGACAGGGGCTGTACTTTGGCCTGTTACACTAGTATCAGCATTTGGCAGAGAATTTTGCAATTGTTGCTTCCCTCTTAAAGGGCTCATATTTCTCTAAACCAGTGGTTCTTAACCTTGTTGGAGGTACTGAACCCCACCAGTTTCATATGCGCATTCACCGAACCCTTCTTTATTAAAAAATAAAATATGATTTTTTTCAAATTCAAGACACAGGTACATGTTTTACTGGTGCACAAAATGAACCGTGCATTAACATCACTGTGTTAAAAGAACAAAACCAATACAGTGCATGAACTCACAACAAATTATATACCTTTTCACAAAGACATGACCTTTTTTAATACTACCACACTGAAATGGTTTTAATTTTTAACCTTATGTATTCCAATAATGAACTTATTGTATTTATGCTATTTATCATTTTTAACATTTTAACACACACCCATCACCTAATTTCCATCAGGCTACAATAATAATGAATATTTACTGTAAATCAGTGTGAGTGACGGCTTTAGTGTAATATGATTTCTCCATCCGCGACGGTGCGTCGGTCATCACATGATTGTAACTGACCAGTGCGGTGACCGAAAAATGTAAACAAACGCTACACATGGCTGCCTCCATGGTTAACAGGAAGTAGCAAAAGTCCTAACAACGATGTGGAAAATACTCAAATAATTCATCGTCAGACGAGTGGAAGAGATTATAAACACTTCCGGATGTGTTGTAGTGCTATAAGCAACAACAATACACCGCATATATTGGATGTCAATCAGAGAAAGAGTCTCCGAAGCCGTTTGTTTACATACACGGGCCTGGCCCGACACACACACCCGACTAATGAGTCCAGTGTGTGTCTTGACCTCCGCCGAACCCCTGAGACTGACTCACCGAACCCCTAGGGTTCGATCGAACCCAAGTTAAGAACCACTGCTCTAAACCCATGTTTATTAGTCTTTGGTTCATTTATTTGTGTATTTGGACCCTAATAGTTCATAAAGTTTGAATTTGAACCCTCCAGGTGCTGCAAAGCTATCATTAAATTCATTTTGGCAAAAATCGAGTGGATTTCTACAACCTGTTTTAATTCCCTCTTAAAACTATACCTACCGATGTGGCATTTCTGTCAGCACTTAGTAAAAGTTTGAACATGTACAACCCGCCTCCCTCCAAAGCCCCGCCCACTTCCCTCTGCCTGAGCTCTGAGGCTCCTCCTCCTCTCTCCTCCTCTCACCTGATGCACGTGGAGGAAGCAGAGGCGGAGGTCTGGTCTGCTTCGGTGTGTCCTCAGACCCCTCCCTCAGTAATCAGATACATCATCCACCTGCTGCGGTCCCTGTTCCATCAGTAGACCCTGTATTTAAGGGTCTGGTCTGTGCAGTGCTGGGTCAGTGTCTTCACTGCACCACGGAGATGAGATGCCGAGGCAACGGGCACGCGCACTGTGAACGCATGGCCTCCGCAAATTTTCTGTGGACATTTGAGGTTTCATAGTCCATACATTTATCATCCTACATAATCCTACACTGTGTGACACCATGTACATGTACCTGTATGAGTCCCATGGTCATAAAAGCTGAGCTTTATGCAGACCTGTTTAGTCCAGTACATCCGACTTCCAGACTTTTATCTCCATCCTTCATTCATCGGACTCCTGTTTGCTCCCCTTAGTTGTTTTTGTTAATAACTCTGTTTTTTCCTTCCACATGTGCATTTCAGTTCTATCCATACACATCCTAGACAGTAGATTGTGGTCGGTGACAGGAGAAGCAGAGCCAGTGAAGCGTCAGATTCAGAGGGACATATATCGGATGCTGGACGGCCGTAATGGATGATTGACGGGAGGCTCAGCCAGGTTCAGCCAATTATTTCATTTGGACGGACTAAAATGATTGGTCAGACTTTTGTCAGAAACACATGAGAATTAAACATTTTTGAATTTCAATACCTGGTGGATTTCTTTTACATTTTAGTTGGACACACGCTTATTAGGAGCATTTTAAGATGACAAAAGAAAAGTGTAAAAATACGGTATAGCTTTAATTTGTTCCGTTTTATAACTAGTTACGTCACGACATTTGCACATGTAAGGTTTAAGACTTCTGACGAACATTTCTCCAAGTACGACATAATTGTTTGTCAGCAGCAGCGATTGTTGTAAAAACTGAAATTATGTCTAAACTTCGAGCCGATTACCTGAAATGTTCAGTTGTTGATTGAATGGAACAGAGCAGCACAGCCAACAGCCTGGAGGGGGCGGGGCATGAAGTGGCTCATTTGCATTTAAAGGGCCAGCGCTCCAAACCACCTTTCTGGTGTCATTAGTCAGAAATAGGATTGAAAATGGACCTGTGGAGTTGAATGAATGAAGAAGTCAGACCCGAGCAGAGCATTTACAGTTTGTGTAGACCACAGGGAAGTGTTTGAAAATGAAGAATTCCATTTAAAAAAGGCAGAATATCACTCCTTTAAAGGCTGGCTCTGTTGTGGACACAGAGCAGGACTCAGTAGTTACAGTGGCTGAGAGGAGGACCCAGGAGAAGCTTCAATCTGTCCTGAACAACGCCCAACATCCTCTGTGTAGCACATGCACAAAGCAGAAGAGTGTCTTCAGTGACAGGCTTCTGTTCCTATCGAGCCACAAACACTCTGAAACTCTTTTGTCCCTCTGGCCATAAGATTACACAACACTGCCAGTCAAAGAATGGGAAACAGTAACAATAATAACACCACTACGGAACTCTGAAATAATTACTTTTTTGCAAAGCTCTAATTTATGCACATACAGATTGTATCACAGATTGTCCTTTCTCTTCAAGGGGCTCCATATTTGAGCATTATCTGGACTGATATATTCATTGGTAGTCTAAGTTGTTTTTTTTGTTTGTTTTCTGTATATATAATGTTAGATGTAAGAGATTATCTTCTATTTTGTATATTTGTATTTGAATAGTGTTTTTGTTACTACTGTGCCTTGGGTGTTTAGTGTGTTTACTGCTGCTGCTGGATGCTTGAATTTCCCTCAGGATCAATAAAGTATCTCTAATCTAATCTAATCTAACCTAATCTAATCTAATCTAATCTAATCTAATCTAATCTAATCTAATCTAATCTAATCCTAAAGTATCTAGTGTTTACTGTATTTAAGTATATCAAGTAATCTACAATTAAATGTACTCAAGAAGTGAGTACATTTACAAGTAAATGTTAATAACAACCAAAGGCAAATTTGAATATTATAAAGTTTATCCAGAATTTTAAAATAGAAGGCAAGCAGTCAAAATATTGAAAATGATGCCTACAACACGCACTTCAAAAACAAGGTTTCAAAAACCTTCAAACCCTCAAAACATGGAGCCTACATCACACTGTGTAAACAAGGTATCCCGGTTTGGGCAGGAAACTCCCGGGCTGAAAAAGGGGGCCACTCCAGCCCAGAGGCCCAATAAGAAATTAGCTTTCTGAATCTTTCTGAATTCCTTAAATGTATTTATTTTAATGAGTAACGATACTGCACATTAAAAATGTATTGGAGAAGAAGTGTGCAATTGATTTAGGAAATGTAGTGAAGTAAAAGTGAAAGTAAATAGAATAAAAAATACTCAGTAAAGTACAAATTCTCCCAAAACATACTTGAGTAAAGTAGTGAAGTATTATTACTTAGTTGCTATGCAACACTGCTTTTGGCAGCGTTTTTGCAAGGAAAAGCTTAGAAATAATGAACAAATACAAATCTGTAACATGGACACAGAATGCTCTATGTTTGAGCACATGTAATATAGTTGAACGTTTACTTCTGTAATCTCATAAAGTTTCATTATGCACATTTACAGTTGTTTTTCAAAATAAATATGATGAAAATTCAAGTCTGCTTGTCCATATATATCTTGAGAAACACATTCACAAACATTACCTCTTTAAAACCTGACGTGTCACCTCTGACACACCGTGTGCATATGCAGTTTGGATGGCTGTAACTCTTTCACTGTGCAACTGGAAAAATTCCAGTGGTTTCTGAAACCTGAGACTTTGTGGTTTATAGGTTTTATTGGGTCATTATGGTAATTTCACTCATGCCTGTACTAGAAGGTTGAGAAGAAGCCATTTTAGTATTATTATAACATACAGTAAATTGTACATGTTTGTTAGATTTTGAAAGATCTGGACAAAAAGTGCTTTGGAAAAATGGGCAAATGGACTCAGTCACAACATATTTTCTAACCTTTTTATAGTCAAAATAAGAAAAAAAAAAAAAAAGTCCAGGCGGACCATTTTAGGCTTAGGGTTTAAAAGGTTAAATATATTACAAAATGCAAATAGATGGCAAGGAAATTCTCCAGAGGAATAGTCTTGATTTTGCAATTTTGCGATTAATCTCTCCATAAATGGACTAATAAGTGAGCAAATTCAAACATAATCTCTCATAGTTACATTTTTCGAATCACATCGTTTGTGCTGTGCCATTTCATAGAGGTATGGTCTGTCCGCTATTATTACTGGTCAGGGTCAGTGGTTTGGTGGTTTGGCTTGTTCTTTGGAAGCACTAAAGGTTAGTGGTTAACTTGCTTTATAATCCCCATTAGGAAAATTTGGTCTGTGCATTTTACACATCCTAATGCACTCAGTACTTAGCATTAGCAATTAGCATCGGCACATCGTACATTAGGAGCAGTGAGTTGCCATTTAAGGCACTCGGGTACCAACTCCAGATACTCATCAGTGCTGTGGTCAAAGGAAACTGACAGGAGAAATGACCTATGGATACGTGTTTTTATACTGGGGGAAACTGGGAGTATGTGCTGCTTTTGTATGTTTGGATTATATGTTCTGTTTCTGTATGACTGCACTGAGGTTTCACTGTTTTCTTTTATGTTTTTTGCTTTTCTTTGTTGGTTAACCTTGTCTCTTAGCTGTCTTAACTCTCACTTTTTCATTAATGTGCTGTACACAGTAAAAAAAAAAAAAAAAAAAAAAAAAAAAGGGTAATATTCCGGCAGCTGGGGTGCCAAAAAAACTACTGTCAAATAACGGAAAATAACCATCTCTTAAAAATACGGTAATTTTCCATAATTAAAATACTTTTTTTTTTTTTTTTTTTTTTTTTTTAACTTTACATGAGATTTTGCATATTTTTTTTGGACTTTTTAATGTTTAATGAAGAATATTTGCATGTATTAAATCAATCAAATTACCTATATATATATATATATATATATATATATATATATATATATATATATATATATATATATATATATATATAATTTTCAATGAGACTAAGTTGTACAATCCACTAATAAAAACTGTATTTTGACAGTTTATCAGTGCTTATACATGTTATACATTCTCAAAAACTCATTTATTCACCATTTTTGTTGTGAAACCTCCCGTAATTACACAAGATATTTGTCAATTAACAAACAAGTCTTGTTAAACTTACAGAACAAATACTTCTTTTATGGTGAATTGTCAGTTATTTTTTCTCATTTTATTATTATTATTTTTTACAGTATTAAACTTTAAATTTACAGTTTAATCTCATAAATAGAAAAGAAATATCTGTGAAATTACAATACATTTGCAAATGTATTTTAACTGTATTTTTCTGTGAAGAAAGAAAAATTTTCTTTTAAAAAATGGAAATTTTACGGTTATTCACAATTACAGTTTTTTTTTATGTTATTTTACATTTGACATGTAAAATCACAGTCTATTTTTGTAATTTCGTTGATATTTTCCTGTATCTTAAAAATTAAGGAAAAACCTGTAAAATAAACAGTGAAAATTCTGTTAAATTACAGATTTTTTTTTTTTTTTTTTTTTTTTTTTACAGTGTAATATATTGTGTTTTTTAGGATGCCTGTTGTCATCAGGCTGGGGACTATAGCAGGATGCTAGCCATGCTGGCTAAAGCTGTTTTTTTTTTTTTTTCCACCTAAGTTTTTATTGAAAATATTTTCACACATATATTTGACCAAACACCAAAAAAACAAACAAACCAACATTGCTTGGGTACATTAAACATATTTCAATACATTTGCATTATCCAGTCTTTCCACCATTCTTCGCTCTGTAAACAGTCCATTTATTCCACTTTTTGTCCATTTGAGCTTCCTGTAGTCGCAGTCTGTGAGTCACCCTTTTCCATTTCATATATTCCATCAATAATAGCGATCCACTGGTCCTGTGTTGGTGGATCTGTCCTTGCCCAGTTCCTTGTAATAGCTTTTTGCAAGCCATTAAAAGTATCTTAACCAAGTATATGTCGTTTCCTGCTACATTTCCATCAGATAAGTTACAAAAACACAGAACATCACAGCACAGTGGAATCTCATCCCCCATTATTTGTTGTACTCCACACACCATTTCCCAAAACCCAATTATTTTATCACATTTTCAGAAAACGTGTGTGTGATCTACATTGAATTCTCCACATTCCCTTCCACATTTCTGCAGTCTGTTTAACTGCTTACTTTTCTTCTTAGCTGTAATAAAGAAACGCACCAGATTTTTCCAGATCCGCAGACTAGTGAATGTTTGGTGTATATTCCACATATTTGGCCAGTCATCATCTGTAATTTCCACATTGAGCTCCTTCTCCCATTTTTAGCTTATTAGCTTACCGGCCGATAGGCTGTAAGCTTTTGTCATCATGTGGCGTCCGTCGTCGTTGTCTGTCGTCGTCTGTCGTTGTCTGTCGTTGTCTGTTGTTGTCTGTCGTTGTTTATCGTCTGTCGTTGTCTGTCGTTGTCTGTCGTTGTCTGTCGTTGTCTATCGTCTGTCGTTGTCTGTCGTTGTCTATCGTCTGTCGTTGTCTGTCGTTGTCTATCGTCTGTCGTTGTCTGTCGTTGTCTGTCGTTGTCTGTCGTTGTCTGTCGTCCGTTACAAAAATTTCAATCGTCGTCTTCTCCAAAACAACAATTTCGATTGACTTCAAACTTGGTATACAGCTTCTTTATGATGATGTCAACAAAAGTTAGTGAAATTATTTGGATTCGGATCTGATTCTGGATTTGGTGCGACTTTGAAAAATTTTCCCATTATAAGAGATAGGAAGTGGATCGATGCAATAACTCAGTAAATATAAATGATATCCAGTGTAAATTTCTCCAGTCCAGCCCTGATGGGGAGATGACCAAAACATAATGTCCACATGCTGATCAGGATCTTCTTCTGGATCTGGGAACTTACAGAAAATTTAACATGAGCTCTTATGGGGAAAAAATTTCAGTTGTCTTTTTCTCCCAAACTCCAGTTGTGATTGACTTCAAACTTGGTATACAGCTTCTGTATGATGATGTCAACACAAGGTATTGAAATTATTTGGATCCGGATCTGATTCTGGATTTGGTGCCACTTTGACAAATTTTCCCATTATAACAGATAGGAAGTGGATTAATGCAATAAGTCACGAAGTATCAATGATATCAAGTTGGAATTTGAATTTTTGCAGATCCGATTGGAATATGACCAAAACATGGGCTATTTCTGTAATAGAATAAATACACAGAACTGGGTGATAATAAATGGCATCTGGATACATTTCCCAAAGCTTTTAATTTGGCCGGTAAGCCACAGGGCCATTGGTCCTATTTTTCTTTTATATAATTTGTTGCATTTTTGTCATGTGAGTTGAACCCATGATAGATTGTTGAAATTATTCTTAATTTACTTTCCTTATGCTTAGATAATGATTTGCATCGCACTGTTCACCTCCCTGGAGGGGTCAACCTGGATTTCTTTTCTGTAATAATCTCACAGTTATAGACATCTGTAAAAGTCATGTTTCCCCAGATCATATTTTTCTTGCAAATTCTGGAAACTCTCCAGCTGCCCTTCTCTTTCTAAAACACACCGTGCTGTCACTCCTTTGACTGTCCACTGTTTAAATCCTTGATCGTGTTGGGCCGGCTTGAATTTGCTATCAGAAGCTACCCACTTTAAACTTTTTGAATCATTGTAACATTTGTAGGTTTTTAATATTTTAACCCTTTCATGCATACTGGTCATTACAGTGGACAGCTACTCTACAGCTGTTCTCTTGTATACATGGATTTTGTTGTTCTTTTCGTTGTTGTTTTTTTTTTTTTAACACATATCTTTATTAAAGTTTTAATACACTACATATCTTTTCTGACATGAATTGGTAATATTATGTAGATCTCTCCTGAGCATAAACCCCCAGAATCACAAGCCCTCCCCATAGTTTTCACATATTTATCAGTAAATACATTTTTTCTGTGCATCAAAAATTAAACATGTGGTGTCCAGCTGAGTGGACATTTTTGCAACTTCATAAAAAATAGGTTCATAAGAATTTTTTTTTCATTATTACTTTTTTTATGCATTTTTAAAAAAAAATATTTTTATTTTATTTATTTATTTTTCAGAACAAAATTTTCAGTTGCATTGTTTTTTTCATGCCTAAAGAGGAATAACAACACTCGGGAAAATATTTTGATTAAGGTTCGCATAATTCGTGCATGAAAGGGTTAAACCTCACTTCTAATGTAAGACCTGTCATTCTATGTTTTATCTAAATTTCTTGTATTGTTCCTTGTCGCCAATCATATTTTGAATTGCTTGTTGATCTATAAAGCTGCCCTTTTTACTGTTATTGATACAGTTAAAGGTGGGGTGCGAGATGTTTTCCTGGAGCCTTTTTTTACTATATTGCGTAAAATCCCCTTCACACCCCAATTACAACCAATTAATTAAATGCTCTAACACAAAAATAAAAAAAATGTAGTCACCTGTGGAACGGACAGGACTGAAAAAACACCATCCAATCATTTTAACCAACCCATCGAAATGATTGAACGGTGATATGTCTATCAAACTCAACTGCCATTTGTCCCTCCCCCCTCTGTTCGTACCCCTCTTCATGCATGAATCGTGTGTTCTCAGAGGCTTGGAGCACTTGTACAGGAAACAAAGCCAGAGTCAGAGCTTGACTATATTAGCTATAGGGTCAAAACACGGTATTTGAAATCTCTCTGACGGGACATTTTAGAGACAATTTGACAGATTATTTTTTTCATTTCATTTATTAAGCTCCCCATTAGCAACTGAATCATCAGTTGCTATTCTTCCTGGGGTCTCCTCTACTTTACATTACAATTTTAATTATTTACATTAATCTTACACCATTCACGTCCACACATACACACAAATGGGACATATACAACGGCCCATTGCAATAAAAATACATAAACAAAATAAGTACTATACATTTGCACTCCTTCACCAAACAATAGCTATCTGATACAAATCATAAGACATCTTTCAATATCATCAGTACTCTTTAGTCTTTAGTTTTCATGCCTGTTGTGTAAACAAGAAAAGTTTTAGTTTCTTTTGAAAACATTTTCTGGTGTTTTCCAACAACAGAAACCCTGGCAATCCATTCCATGCAACCATGGCTCGTTAAATAACAGTTGGCTGTAACTGATTTGTGCTACCTAAAGGCAGAGCACGCTGTGTTTCACTGGTTTGTCTTGTACAGTAATTATGTAGATCAGCAAAAAATGACAGTGTGAATGATTAGTGTTGCTAAATGACCCACTTTTTTACTTTTAAATTTATTTTTGCTTTAGTTGGACCATGAGGGATTTTCCAAAACAAGGAGCTACTTCATACTGAAATAAATGTTGGAATGGCAATCAATTAAAGTTCGCTCTCTGATGGGACATTACTGTGTTTTCACCCTATATTAGGATGGAAAGTTCACCGGCAAACTGTTTTGTCACGAACATAAATCACTAGGAAATGTAACGTCAGCCAGATAGGTATGAACTGGGGCTGTTCTGTAGGAGCAGGGGTGTTGGAGGAGACTGAATGAGGTACGCATGGATCGGATCCAGGGTTGGGGTCGAAGCCCGAGCCAGGGCCGGAGCCGGCCGAATTGTTGCCGTGTAGCATTCGTGAACCCTCGGGAACAAGCGTGCCAGTACTCTGGAGGCGTGGCTTAGTTTATTTTATTTATTTATTTGCAGAAAATAAAAACAGCAATGGAAAAAAACACAACAACATTCAAACAAGTAACAAAATTGTGCAGGAGAGGTTAGAAGCCAAAAAAGAAGGCTTATATGAATACCTCCCCCGAAATGAATACACAAAAAAAGAATTAAAAAATACAATATAACTGAAATAATAAACTGAAGTAAAAACAATAAAAATGTAATCCACGTTACAAATCATCAAATACAAATCAAGTAATATACGGCCTTACATTTTTTCATGAATTAAAGTCCTTTTCAGATGCTTTTTAAACAATGATAAAGTAGATGTTGATTGAAGTTCAGGTCTTCGATTATTCCACAGATTTGGTCCACCATATTTCAGAGAATACTGACAGACTGAAGTTCGGCTCTACGGAAGATAAAATTTGCTTGAAAATCGTGTCGGAAAGTTGTGAATAACAGAAGACAACATAAAGAAATTTTGAAAAACTTTAGGAAGAATGTGAGTGAAGTGACCATATTTGTACATGAAGACACAGGTCTGGTAAATGTTCACATCAAAAACTGAGAGAAGTTTGAATTTTTTTGAAAACAGGAGCAGATGAGTCGAGTCTCGTAGAAAAACTGATCGTTCTTAAAAATTTCTTTTGAATTAAGAGAATCTTATTGAGATACGTGGGACAGGTTGCCACCCAAACAGTATTGCAATAAATAATGTAAGGATAAATTAAACAATAATAAAAAGTCAAGAAACAAGAATGAGTTATCAATGAACAAACTCTGTTCAAAATGCCAATTGACTTCAGTTGACTTTGGGCGGATGTCTGAAGAATGGGGTTTTGGACCTCTGAATTGAGGATTTTCAAAATGTAGGTTGCTCGAACTGTTTTTCTAAGATGGGGTGTCAAACTCATTTTAGTCCAGGGGCCGCATTCAGCCCAATATGATCTCAAGTGGGCCGGACCAGTACAATAATAACAGTGAAAAAAGTTAAATTAAATTATGATAATGTTTACATCTATAAAGTTTCCTTAAAAATCTGAATAGTAGGAACTACTTGAAATGTCTTAAGAAAAATAAGTGCAATCTAAAAATTATTACGCCTCTGTTTATCATTTACATGTGTACCTTATAACTTACAGGTCACGGTGGATCTACAAATACACAGAACATTTAATAACAGACTGTTGGTAAAATTGCATTTACTTTTATTAAGACATTTTATGTTCTTCATATTTGCTCAGGTTATTCAAATTTTTTGTAAAAGCACAGGGTGGGGAAGCAAAATGTACAATATTTTGAGGCAGGGATTGAAAGACAGTGTATGACCAATTAGTTTATTGAAAGTCGTGAGAATTTATTTGCCACAAGAAAACTGACATAATAGAAAATGTTTTTATTCTATGTGTCCTCCTTCTTTCTCATTAACTGCCTTCACACGCTTCCTGAAACTTGTTCCTCAAATATTCGGGTGACAACTTCTCCCATTCTTCTTTAATAGTATCTTCCAGACTTTCTGGTAATAGTTTTGCTCATAGTCATTCTCTTCTTTCCATTATAAACAGTCTTTATGGACACTCCAACTAGTTTTGAAATCTCCTTTGGTGTGACGAGTGCATTCAGCAAATCACACACTCTTTGACGTTTGCTTTCCTGATTACTCATATGGGCAAAAGTTTCTGAAAAGGTATGGATAATAGTGTTAGGTATGATTATGACATCAGTATATGTTTGGTTTCAAAACAATTGACGTAGTGCCTGCTGAGAAAAAACAACTAAATGTTCATTGTAAATTTTGCTTTCCCACCCTGTATAGTTTGTTAATGTAAATATTTTCCTGTAATTTGACTTTTTTACACCAAAACAAAGCGAAAATTTGCAGTTGTCATTATTTATAGGTTATTCTGATAATATTTTACTGCTCTGATCCACTTGAAATCTAATTGGTCTGTTTGCATCTGTATGTGGAACCTGAATTAAAATGATTTTGACACCTTTGATCGTTAATTTCTTCAGTGTAATTTTTGCAATACAGAAATTCATCCCACGGGCCGGTCTGGACCCTTCGGCGGGCTGGATTTGGCCCCTGGGTCGCATGTTTGACACCTGTGTTCCAAGACCTCCTACCCTACCTTTAATTATCCCTTTTATGCATAGTGGTCACTACAGTGGACAGTTCTTCTCCAGCTGTTCTCTTGTATATTCATGGATTTTGTTGTTTTAGTTCCATATCAGTCAGTACAGTGGACACTTATGCATCATTCCATACACTGACATTCATACCATTAATGTACCTTTCCTGTTCTTGATAAACCTGATCTGCAGTGACATACTACTTGTTCTTAGACTGTAATTAACAGGGTTTTTTTTTTTTTTTTTTTTTTACAAGTTCTTTTTTGTTGCATATTATGTTTATGTTTATGCATTTGGCAGACGCTTTTTTCCAAAGCGACTTACAGTGGAAAACCAATTAAATCACTCAAACAATCAAATTTATTAATATAGCACCAGATCACAAAAAAGTTATCTCATGACACTTTATATATAGAGTTGGTCAAAACCAGACTCTAAGCCAATTTACAGAAACCCAACAGAATCTTCCAGGAGCAAACACTTGTGACTGGTGACAGTGGAAGGACAAACTTCCCTTTAACAGCAGAAACCTGGAGCAGACCCAGACTCCTGGAGGATGGACGTCTGCCTGGACCAGTTGGGGTTAAAGAGAGAGAGTAAAGAAAGAGAAAAAGAGAGAGCGATAGAGATAGAGACTGGGGGAGAGGGGGAGAAGGGGGGAGAAGGGGGGAGAAGGGGGGAGAAGGGGGGAGTAGGGGGAGACACATGAAGGCAGATGAGGATAAGTGAGTGGTTATGATGAGGGCATGGAAGTGGCAGGACCACCGCAGCAGGTCCAGAGATAATCCTGGAGGAATCTGTGATAATCCTGGGAAAAAACCTTATTAGAATATTTAAAAAGGAATGTTTGAAAGTGCTAGGATAGGAGGTGCTCTCGGAAGAGCTGGGTCTTCAGGAGCTTCTTGAAGATAGGCAGGGATGACTCTGTTCTTGTAGCACTTGGTAGAGTGTTCCACCAATGTGGAACGACCCATGAAAAGAGCCTGGATTGTCTTGTACAAGGTCTGGGGACCACCAGACAAGGATCCCCAGACGAGCGGAGTGGTTGTGGAGCAACATGAGCTTTTATCAGTGCACCTAGGTAGGTAGGAGCAGATCCACTGAGAATTTTGTAGGCTAGGATTAAAGATTTGAATTTGATGCGGGCAGCTATGGGTAACCAGTGTAACTCAATGAGTAAGGGGGTGACATGTGCCCTTTTGGGCTGATTGAAGACCAGACGCTGACAACACAAGCTGGGAGGCCCGTTAGGAGAGCATTGCAGTAGTCAAGGCGGGAGATATCTATTCTATCTATTATCTGAGTGAATAATAACTAGTATTATAGTATGTTAAAATGTGAGAAAACATCAGATTAGCAGCATTAAAAATGTTTTTATTTCATAGTTTTCACACAGTATGTCATTAAATGCATGTTTCTTTGCTTCAAAAATTACATTTTTAATCTGTTTTGTTGTTTGTACATATAACCTGTGCTGCTACTCATTCTGTTTGTGTGCTGCCTCTTGGCCAGGTCGTTATTGTAAATGAGCATCAGTTCTCAAGTAACTTGCCTGGTTAACCCTTTCATGCATGAATTATGAGAACCTTAGTCACTATTTTTTCTGGAGTGTTTTTATTCCTCTTTAGGCATGAAAAAAACAATGCAATCAAAAAAAAATTTATGAATCTATTTTTCATGGAGTTAAAAAATGTCCACTCAGCTGGACTTTTTTTTTTTTTTTAACTCTGTGAAAATGTAAATAATTGGTGTAAAATACAGTTCGTCATCTTTTCATGGTCATCAGATATGACCCATTTGAACGTTCAGAGGCTCTGTAGTTACTGTGGAAACACTGTCATCTTCTACAACATTGATTCACCAGTAAAACCCATGAAGTTGGATCAATGACAGTGGATGGAGACACCTAATTAATGACAGATTTGCTGAAAAAGTCACTTTTTTTTTTTTTTTCTGTTTTCCCTGTTTCTGATTTAATAGCCTTTGAATTTACTCTGAGTGTTAATGAACAAGAACATGATCAGCAGATTAAATATAATAAAATACCTACTTTACACTGAAAAAATGCTAAATACAGAGGATAATATAATAATAGATGGTGATAAATCACTTAAGAAAGGTTAAATAGAGAGAAAAAATCATTTGGGAACTGCCATCAAAGAAGCACTGGGTCTTTATGGGTTAAATATTAGTAACATTTTATTTCCTAGCCTTTATATTCACTCATGCTGATATAATGCAGGTACTGTTATAGAAGTTCAGGTTAAATTACGTTCTAGAATAGCTGTCCACTGTAGTGACCACTGTGCATGAAAGGGTTAAATAAAGGTTAAATTTAAAAAAATAAAAATAAAATGCATGATGTCCAGCTGAGTGGACATTTTTGTAACTCTATGAAAAGTAGGTTCGTAAAAAAAATAAAATAAATCACATTGTTTTTTTTTTCATGCCTAAAGAGAAAAAAAAAACACTCAGGAAAAAAAAAAAAAAATCTTGATTAAAATTCTCATAATTCATGCATGAAAAGGTTCATTGGGATTGTTCACGATATAATAAACAAATAAACTAAACTAATGGGAGAATGGGTAAACTCAACACAGCAACAGTGCATTTGCAAAACAGTGTTAGGAGAGAATGAGGATGGTGGTATTTACATGACTAAATCCCTACAAGAGGAAGCGGCGCATAAAAAGCCGTGTGTCCTTGCCAAAAGGTGGCATTTTCACACTGTAGATGCAGCTCAAAGGATGTTGTTCTTTCAAGTAATGAGGACTTTCAGAGCGATAAAACAGATAGCGGATGGAAGGGGAATGATAATCCAGCCACTGCATGATGGGAATACTACTTCTAGCAGATTATTTCCACTGATCCAGGCGAGTTCAAGCAGTAAAACCCCAGCTGCACTGGCCGTGATACGCTTCTCTCTCCACACTCCATCTCCCAAACTCTTCCAGTTTGATGGCCTATATAAACTACACAAACTTCCCGACTCTCCCTCTGAAACACCGCTGCTGCTGCTGCACTGCATCACTGCTTTGAGCTCTTGAAGCATCCACCTGTAAGCTCCAGGGAGGCAGGATATTTATTCATCAGCCCCCCCTAAATACCTATAGCGTCTGCCGCTGTAATAAAACATCTCAAATGTGAGCCGTCGGACTAAACTGCTAATAATTCAGAGATTTGCATAAACGGATTATGATCCAAGGATACTGGACCCATTTATCTGTTTTTATCCATGAAACACTGCAAAGGGTTGTGTCAAACAGGGAGATAAACCACATATACAGTCGGCCCGGTTTGTTCTTATGAATAATAAGCCTTCAATATTTGATTATATACAACAGCCTGACTATTAGTGGACTTTTAACCCATTATAGGTCACTCGTAGAAATACTCTGAAATTAGGCCCTTTCCAACCTAAAGGCCCAGGAACTTTATTACCAGGAACTTTATTACCAGGAACTTATTTACCAGGAACTTTTTGGGGTAAAAGAGTTCCTGGTAACTGCGTTTCCACCGCACCCGAAAGTTCAGGGTAATTTATTCAAATCAGGTTGATGATGTATGAGGGAGCAGTAATAGAACCTGTAGTCCAGTTCATGTACATTCACAAACTAACCTCTAGTTCAATAAAATGACACAATACTGTAAGTGGACAGTTTGGGTTTAACATTTTACTGGTTGTTGAATCACTTAATCCATCTGAAATACATTTTAAATAAAGTTAACCATCATTCCATATCCTTAATTTGCATTTAAAAATGGTACAACATGTATTTTCAACTTCTCATTCCTTAAACTAAATCACATCTAACTTTCAGTGTGATGGATGGTTCTGTTTCATTTCTATTGTTTTACAGATTTAGTCCAGGTTCAACCCTAAAGTCAGACAGATTTACTCAAATGCCTGCATTTAATGCAACTGCATATTACTGATAAAAGTACTAATACTCATATTTTGATGCCTTGTAAATAAACAGACGGTATTAGGTTAGATTTTTTTTTTTTTTAATTAAAAATTTAAACAAAACAAAGGTGCCTTGAGATTAAAAGGGAAATAAACATGTGTGAAAGGTTCAGGCTTTTGGACCAGGGTCTGGTCCAGCTAGTCCAGGACAGCCGGTCTGGAACTCCATGGTCCTGGTCCCTTTTTCGCTTTCCTACTGGAAGAGTAATAAAAATGCATAAATGAATCACAGAACACATGATGACAGATTCCTACCAGTGTGATGTGATATGTCAGATCTCTGACCTGGGCTTGTTGTAAACAGCAGTAGACGATGGACCAGGACACAAACGAGCTGCAGGTTTGGAGAAAGAGGAGAGTCCGTCCGGTCCATTTCAGGTGGAAATCCCAAACATACAGAATAAATCAGTGTTCAGCTCACGGCGACAGCACGAATACATCCAGTTCTCTGATTTAGGTTTAGTGTCAGACTGTTGACCAGTTAGTGTTAGGTTAACCGGACTTCACTGTTGACTAAACAGCTGATGTTCCACTGACTACAGTTACAGCATGGAACCAACTAAACAGGGAATATTTCTGATATACATACCATTGGTTTGTTCGACAGTCAGATCTACTGCGACTATTGTGGTCCTTTAGTTTCTTTTAATCCTGCATAAATTTCTTCTTCTTTTCTCGTATTTCTTTAGGTTTTTATCTTATATTTGGCTCCGACAGCTTTTACTCGCTCGTTTCGTGTCGACGATTCAAAGTCCGTCTGAATTTCCTTGTCGTCCGTCCACTTGTTGTAGCTTCTCTTTTGGCCCATTTTCCAAATTATCAAAATACTAAGCTTGTGGAAATTAAATGAGTTAAATATTGGCGGTGAACAGAATGCGGAAATGCTGCCAGTCTAGTCCACCACTCAGCCTTCTGCAGCACATAGCTCCGCCCCTTAAAGTTCCTGGTAGTCTGGAAAGTACTACCTCTCTACCAGGAACTTCTTCGGGGTAAATTTGGGGCCAGGGGAGGGTCAGTTACCAGGGTAATTTTCGGTGGAACCGCACCAGGAACTTTGAAAGTTCAAGGTAATACAGAAAGTTCCTGCAAAAGTTCCTGCGGTGGGAAAGGGCCTATTCAAAATTTCATCCTTAGTGTGTTATTAGAGGACGTAACAAGACTTTGTTACTTTTGTGAAATTTTTCAACATTTTTTATTATGTAAAAACTCAAGGTCAATAAAGTTACCATATTTGGTTCCTTACCTGTAAGTGGCAACAAAAAAACAAAAGTCAAGAAGTGAATATAAAACAGAAGAAAAACACATGTAAGGTAAAAGGAACATGACTAGAGCTGCACAAGACGTCGTTTGAGCATCGTCATCACGATGTACGTGTACACAATTGTCACATCGCAGTTCCTGCAATGTAGGAGGCAAATGAACTCAACGTGTTCTCATCTGATTTCAAGGGTACCTGACACACACTGTGCGCAGTGATCCACCAATCACATTTATTCTTAATCAGTTTGCCAAAGCAGACCACGCCCCTGCGCATGGAGTGAGTCGACCTACCAACCGACGAAACGCATGTGCATGTACAGGGTGGGGAAGCAAAATTTACAATATTTTGACAACAAACAAACTGTACCAAAAACAACACCGTGTGCCTCCCCTTCAGGAGGCGGGGTAATAATAGATACAGGGTGGGGAAGCAAAATTTACAATATTTTGAGGCAGGGATTGAAAGACAGTGTATGACCAATTAGTTCATTGAAAATCATGAGAATTTATTTGCCACAAGAAAATTGACATAATAGAAAATGTTTTTATTCTATGTGTCCTCCTTCTTTCTCAATAACTGCCTTCACACGCTTCCTGAAACTTGTGCAACTGTTCCTCAAATATTGGGGTGACAACTTCTCCCATTCTTCTTTAATAGTATCTTCCAGACTTTCTCGTAATAGTTTTGCTCATAGTCATTCTCTTCTTTCCATTATAAACAGTCTTTATGGACACTCCAACTAGTTTTGAAATCTCCTTTGGTGTGACGAGTGCATTCAGCAAATCACACACTCTTTGACGTTTGCTTTCCTGATTACTCATATGGGCAAAAGTTTCTGAGAAGGTATGGATAATAGTGTTAGGTATGATTATGACATCAGTATATGTTTGGGTTCAAAACAACTGACGTAGTGCCTGCTGAGAAAAAACAAGTAAATGTTCATTGTAAATTTTGCTTCCCCACCCTGTATATATGTATGTTTGTTGAACAGAACAGAGCAACACGGCCAACAACCCAGAGGGGGCGGGGCCTGAAGTGGTTCATGTGCATTTAAAGGGCCAGCGCTCCAAACCACCTTCCTGGTGTCATTACTCCAATCCAATCCAACTTTATTTGTAAAGCACTTTAAAACACCCACAGTGAACCAAAGTGCTGTACAGAAAAATACATAAAAAACCAAAATAACAGAGTAAAATCCAAGAAAAGATTAACAGACAGAACTGTAAAAATAAAATTTAAAATTTAAAAATTAAAAAAAAAAAAATCAATAAAAATACAGAAGAATAGATAAAGCCTAAATAAAAGAATAAAATACAAGAACAGATTAAAACATTTAAAGCTATACAATTAAAAACAACAACAAATAAGAACAATAAACCAACACCACATAAAACAATTGAATAAAAATAATTACTCAGAAATAGGGTTGAAGATGGACCTGTGGAGTTGAATTAATGAAAAATTCAGACCCGAGCAGAGCATTTAGTTTATGGAGACCACAGGGAAATGTTTGAAAATGAAGAATTCCATTGAAAAAAGCAAAATATCACTCCTTTAATATCTTTAGTGGAATTTTTACATTTCACAAATTCATCCCACGAGCCAGATTAGACCCTTCAGTGGGCCAGTTTTGGCCCCTGGACCTTATGTTTGACACCCCTGGCTTGTATACCTGGGTTTATATTATCCAGAGTCTGGTTCTTCTTATACTGATAAACATGAAACGCCCTTTGGGTCAAAGCCATTAATCAGTCTACGTGTATTATTTATGGTTATTAAAGAGGTTTAGTTGTTGCCCTTTAGTTTGCTCTCTGCTGTCCTTCAACTGTTTGTGGATTAAGCTGAATTGAGCCTCAGTTTGCTGCTTAAATGTTTAAGTACGCAGCTCCAGTATCCAGTGTGTGTGTGTTGGTGTGTGTTTTGTCGGACTAAGTGTTTCCTTTACTTTACGTCTCTTAGGGAACAAATGAAACCTGAACTCTGAATTCACTTCTCTGCAGTTTAGACACATGATGAGTGACATCACCTGAAAAGAGACAAACCTGAAGGACTTTTATTTACTTTTTATCTCACAAAATACAACTTTATTTAGCAAATTAGAGAAGGAATTGGACTGTTTGGAGAAAAATGTTTTTAACCCATAAAGAGCTTCTTCTGTATCAGTTACCAAATGAATTTTTTTCTATTTTATCATTCTAAATTGATTTATCACCCTTTATTATAATATTATCTTCTGTATTTTGTGTTCCTTCTGTGTAAATCTTATATTTTTCTATTTTTAATGTGCTGATCATGTAGATCACAGGTGTCAAACATGTGGCCCGGGGGCCAAATCCGGCCCGCCAAAGGTTGTAGTCCGGCCCTTGGGATGAATTTATGAAATGGAAAAATTACACTAAGATACTAACAATCCTTTTAGTTCAGATTCCACATTCAGACCAATTCAATCTTAAGTGGGTCAGACCAATGAAATACTATCAAAATAACAGAAAAATAATGACAACCCCAAATGTTTCTCTTTGTAGATGTAAATATTTTCATGTATTTACACCAAAACAAAGCATAATTTTGCAAAAAATGTGAATAACCTGAAATGTCTTAAGAGAAGCAAGTACAATTTTAACAATATTCTTCCTGTTACTCAGTGTTTTGTGTGTTTGTAGATCCTTTGTGATCTGTAAGTTATAATGCACATGTGTAAATGATAAATTGAGGCAGAATATTGTTAAAATTACACTTATTTTTTCAGGTTGTTCATGTTATTCACATCTTTTGAAAAGGTAGTTTGTGGATGTAAACCTGTTCATAATGTAAATTAAGTTTTTTTTTTGCTCTAAAACATAGAGAAAAGTTTGGAGTCGACATTATTTATACATTATTATATTATTATTTTACTGGTCCCGCCCATTTCAGATCAAATTTAGCTGAATATGGCCCCTGAACTAAGATGATGTTAATGTTCATAAAAGCTCAGATTAAAGTTGTGCTTTATTTACCAGAAACAAAGAAAACTGAAGAAAAAGTGGCTTTTTCAATAAAATATGTCATTAATTTAACATAAAGCAATCATCTCCATCCACTGTCATTGATCCAACTCCGTGGGTTTTACTGTTGAATTAATGTTGTAGAACAGGGGTGTCAAACTCATTCTAGTTCAGGGGCCACATTCAGCTAAATTTGATCTGAAGTGGGCCAAACCAGTAAAATAATAACATAATAATACATAAATAATGTCAACTCCAAACTTTTCTCTATGTTTTACAGCGAAAAAAGTAAATTTACATTATGAAAAGGTTTACATCTACAAACTATCCTTTCAAAAGATGTGAATAACATGAACAAACTGAAAAAATAAGTGCAATTTGAACAATATTATGCTTCAGTTTATCATTTACACATGTACATTATAACTTACAGATCACAGTGGGTCTACAAATACACAAAACATTTAATAACAGACAGAATCTTGTTAAAATTACACTTACTTCTCTTAAGAAATTTCAGGTCGTTCATATTTCTTCAGGTTATTTACATTTTTTGGAGAAATTATACTTTGTTTTAGTGTAAATACATGAAAATATTTACATTTACAAAGATGTTCATTACGGAGCCTCTGAACGTCCAAATGGGTCATATCTGATGACCATGAAAAGACGACAAACTGTATTTTACACCAATTATTTACATGTATTGACAGGATTAGTGGATCAGAAGTTATTAAACAGTTTAGATCAGTAGATGGTTTTAGCCACCAGTAGATGTTTGGGTCTTTACGGGTTAATGACGTTCTATCAGCTGTTGTAACACATCCACGGTCCTTGTGGTTGAGTCCAGTTTCTTTTTTTCTTTTCCACCGCTATTTCTTTGATTTAGTGCATTTTAGCTTCGGGGTTTTTTCACTGAAACATGTGATGGAGTTTTGTATCAGTCCTCTGTGCTGCTGTGTGTAAAAAAAATAATCTGTTTGAAGACTTCTTCCGTCACTGGAAACTATTCTCACGAATCAGACGTCAGTATACCGAGAACTTCTGCGTAACAGAAATGTACACTCTTACAAAGTTCCCTCAAGGTCGTCTCCATATATGAGGCCAAGCTGCAGTTTTTATGTAACCTTAAAGTTGGAAAGTAACAGCGTATAAATGTTTTGCGATTGTAGTGTTGAGTATTTATTTTTTGAACTGTTTTGTTCTGTTCTCTATATACTCTTGACATATTCAACACTGGCTTATTACTTTAGTTTCCATGCATTTGAAGCAAATTACAGGGTGGGGAAGCAAAATTTACAATGAACATTTAGTTGTTTTTTCTCAGCAGGCACTACGTCAATTGTTTTGAAACCAAACATATATTGATGTCATAATCATACCTAACACTATTATCCATACCTTTTCTGAAACTTTTGCCCATATGAGTAATCATGAAAGCAAACGTCAAAGAGTGTGTGATTTGCTGAATGCACTCGTCACACCAAAGGAGATTTCAAAAATAGTCGGAGTGTCCATAAAGACTGTTTATAATGGAAAGAAGAGAATGACTATGAGCAAAACTATTACGAGAAAGTCTGGAAGATACTATTAAAGAAGAATGGGAGAAGTTGTCACCTGAATATTTGAGGAACACTTGCGCAAGTTTCAGGAAGCGTGTGAAGGCAGTTATTGAGAAAGAAGGAGGACACATAGAATAAAAACATTTTCTATTATGTCAATTTTCTTGTGGCAAATAAATTGTCATGACTTTCAATAAACTAATTGGTCATACACTGTCTTTCAATCCCTGCCTCAAAATATTGTAAATTTTGCTTCCCCACCCTGTATCTATTATTACCCCGCCTCCTGAAGGGGAGGCACACGGTGTTGTTTTTGGTACAGTTTGTTTGTTTGTTAACACTCTGGCGGCAAAACTATTGGTTGAATTCATACCAAATTGGGTTTATAGATTGCCAGAGACCCAGAACAGATCCCATTATATTTTGAGAAAAATAGGTCAAAGTTTACATTTTTTATGAATTTTTTTAATTCTTTTTTTTTTTTTTCACAGTTACTTATAATGGGCGAAATTTCACATGTCTGTAGGAGCAAAACTATTGGTTGTATTCATACCAAATTTGGTTTATTGATTCCCAGTGACCCAGAATAAATGACATTATATTTTGGGAAAAATAGGTCAAAGTAATAATTTTTTATGAATTTTTAAAATTTTTATCATTTAAGTATGCTAGCACTTTGCATTTATTCAACTCTGACCCCCTGGGCTCCTGCAGCTCCACCCTTTTTGTCCAAATATGGTTACTTATGGCTTTAACCCATAAAGACCCAGTGTAACTTTCGTGGTATTTCCCAAATGAATTTTTCTCTCGATTTAAGCAGTTTATCACCATTTATTGTTATAATATCCTCTACGTTTTGTGTTTTTTCAGTGAAATTCAGGTATTTTCCCATATTTAATTTACCTATCATGCAGATGTTCATAAAAGCTCAGATCAAAGTCGAGAGTCATTATGTCAGAAACAGAAAATTGAAGAGAAAGTGACTTTTTCAGCAAATATATCATTAACTGACCATATAACATGTGTGTCCATCCACTGCCATTGATCCAACTCTATGGGTTTTACTGGTGAATCAATGTTGTAGAAGATGACGGTGTTTCCATGGTAACTACAGAAACTCTGAACTTCAAAATGGACCATGAAAAGATGACAAACTGCTATCTACACCAATTATTTACATATATTGATAGGATTAGTGGATCAACAGTTATTAAACATTTTAAATCAGTAAATGGTTTTGGTCGACGGTGGATGTTTGGGTCATTATGGGTGAAAAAAACAACATGGTGACGACCAAAATTGCAAACTAGTTGCTTCAAAATCGCCTAGTCTAGTAGAGAGAAAAAAACTGGTCATTCACAGAGGGAAAATATAACTCAGACTGAATGTTTTTTATATCAAAATGAGTCATTTTTGGACTTGGCTACATCTGAGCTCACAGGTGTTTTTCTAAAATATCTGATATTTCCAATGGACAGAAACAAATGTGTTGGGGACTATTTTCAGTGGTGGATGAAACAGCTTGTGAACGGATACAGAGCTTATTTTCAGTTCAGAGACCAACGGGTGATGTCATGGTTCATCTATCCACTTATTATACAGAGTCTATAAGTTAAAGCTTAAAAATAACTTAAGAGTGAATGAAAAACCATCTGGAGGAGCTAAAATAAGAAAGATAAAGACAATGCACAAAGAAAAGAACCCTAGAACTATATCTATAACTAATCTAATTACTAGAGCCCAACTGATATAGGATTTTTGAGTCCGATACCGATATTGGGAGCTAAAAAAGCCGATATCCAATATATTGGCCGATATATGAAATAAGAACACTGATCTACACAGGATATAATAATCTTATATTAGATCATTGTGGACAGGTGGATAAACAGTTGCATAAATCTTTGTTTATCTCACAAATATAATTTACACAAATTTCAAATGCAAACTATGCAATCACAAAAATAATTAGAGCAAAAAATATGACTGAGCACACAATTATGTTTTCACTCACAAATTTTGATGTGTCTGCTTCACGGCACTACAACTTCCCATGTGGACTAAGGACCAAACTGAGCATGTGCAGAGTGAATTAGGTGAGTCCTAAGTAGTTCCTGATTGGAGCAATAGCAAGAGTTACAACTGACCTGTGTTACAACCGTCCCCAGTCTCCCCTACACTATTAACACCCAGGCCTGTCTGCAGAATGAAACTGTGAGGTAGACAGGAAGTGCACGGACATGGGTGTGTGTGGGGGGGTGAATACTTCATAAGATAGGGGGGGGGCTGTGATTTTTGGACTGGGTGTCCATCCTCGTCAGAGCGCGCGGTAGTGGTCCGTGATTTTCGCTGGGGTGGGGGGTCGGAGCTGGGGGGGGATAAGCAGTCCATCCTTCCATTTTTACGGTATTTTGATTCTTTAAATTTTCCTGAGAATATAGATGATTAAACATCATTGAGAAAGAGGGGAAAGGAGAGGAAAGGAGAGGAAAGGAGGGAATGAGAAACTATGTGTAGTCTTTTCCTTTCTTCTTTTATTTCTGTATACTATACTACCTTTGTTTTTTACTTTTACGATTTGAGTTCCTTTGTTATTATTTATGGTTTCTGTTTTTGATTTTCTTTTATGTTTTTCCTTATTTTTTATTTACTTATTTATTGATTTTTTTTTTTTTTTTTTGCCTGTTGGTTGGGTGGGTGGGAAGGGATGGGTACTGACAGTCAGATATGTCATTCTTGATTGCGCATTGACTGTTACAAATTGATATAATGTCTGTTGTGTTCATTGAAAATGTTCAATAAATATAGTTGGAAAAAAAAAAAAAAAGGCAGTCCATTCTTGTCAGAGGGCGCGAGTGGGGGTGGGGGGTGTAGCTCCGTGATTATGTGATTGTGTGTGGGGGGGGTGATAGCGTCATTGTCCCAGCAGGAGTGAAAGTGAAACTAACTCGCTTTAAAGTTCCTCTAATTCTCTGGGCAGCACACACACACACACACACACACACACACACACACACACACACACAGGACCAGCCAGCGATAGAATCTCCGAGCAGCAAAAAAAGTTAATATATCAGCTACATCGCCTACATATTGGCCGATGTTGATTAATTGGTGATACGCTATAATCAGCCAATTAATCAGTTGGGCTCTACTAATAACTAATCTATAAATCCAGCAGCACTTGAAGTATAGAGGATCTTTATTAAAGCCAGATCAGCATTTCAGCCGGTGGTCATCATCAGGGTCTTCCAGGATCCATGTTTTTCCTTCTCCATGCATCTTGGAAGTTGGTGAAGTAGTTTCAGAACCTTCTACTTTGTTTCCACTTCACTCTAGCTGTTTTCAGACCGACAGAGAACCGTGCTGATGCTGGTTCTGGTTCCCGAATCTAATCTCAAACCAGCTGACGTGTTCATACTGAAAATCAGAGCATTCAGAAATTGGAAACAACTTGGTTTTTCTAAGCGAACCATGACGATATGAGTGGACCAAGGTTATTATCGTTAACGAAAACTAACGAAATGACAAAAACTAGCATTGTAAAAACATTTTCATTAACTGAAATAAATAAAAACTATAATTAAAAGAAAAAACGATAACTAACTGAAACTCTTATGTGCTTACAAAACTAACTAAAACGAATTAAAATTATGGATAAAATTCCCTTCGTTTTCAATGTCAGATTGATGTGAAATCGATTTATTTCCCTCGAGCAATTTAAGCTACCATACAGCACTTCACGGTCCATCACTTCTCGTCACTTGTCGTTTAGAGTCGTCTTCTGGTCCCCACTCTACCTGGAAACATGGAGACTAAAGTTGGGAGAAAGCAGCAGAGTCCTGTCTGGGATTTATTTGAATATGACGGAGAAGAAAAGAAAAGACATGAAAAAACTAAAACTATATGAAGCCGATACTCGTATCGGCATCGGCTCCGATACTCAGTGTGTGTACTCATACTCGTACTCGTAAAAGTAATCTGATACAAATGCACCGATACCACTTACGGCCGTGTGACATTCCCAGTTCAGTGCAGCAGGTACGCGGTGGTGGAATAATGTGTGAAGAGTGTGGAGATTTTTCAAAATAAATGACGGTGATGAAAGTAACGCTGACTGCAAGTAACGTTACAGACACAGACAGATACGGACGCAGCGTTCTGTCCATCGTCTGCGTACATTCCATCCGTTTACCAGGTGCTCGCGGATGCGTAAACAGAATGAGAATACCAGTGGGTGTACGGAGTGGTGCGGACCGCCGCCAACAGAAGTGAAAACGAAATTTATGGCTCATTTCTCTTTTCTCTTCCTGCTGAAGCTAAACTTTTAAACCTTACCAGTGAAAACGCTGCAGTATTAGTATCACATTAGTGTTACCTCTGTCGTCTCCATGTTTGTTATTACTGACTTTCTTCTTCTTCTCAAAAAACTTTCCTCTTCTTCGTGGTATTTGTCCAGTATGGTTAATTCAGAGCGGCGTCCCCTGGTGGATTAATTGACAAACGCTCATTCCAACACATTAAATGTCAGTAGCAGCACTTTGTTCCAGTCAGACTAATGACAACGACAATAAAGCACATTTACAAAAGGAATTAAGAACTGGAATGGGATTATTAAGTACTCGTATCGGAACTCGGTATCGGCAAGTACTCAAATGTAAGTACTCGTACTCGGTCTGGAAAAAAGTGGTATCGGTGCATCCCTAGTAGATTTAGTCATTTGTCAAGTGCAGTTTGAGTTCTGGAAGCTGAAAACACAAACAGAAATGCAGCTCATTTGTGTTCAACCCCAGTTAACGTTGGTTTTTGTGTCTAAGATCCATATGTACATAATTAAACTACTGTTGGATTGACGCTATTAGAGCAGAAGACAGACAAATTAATCAAAGGAAATTAAGGAAAAAAGGAATTAAGAACTGGAATGGGATTATTAAGTACTCGTATCGGAACTCGGTATCGGCAAGTACTCAAATGTAAGTACTCATACTCGGTCTGGAAAAAAGTGGTATCGGTGCATCCCTAAGTTTCAATAAAGCAACAGTGGTTGCTGGACTTTCTAAGTAACGTTTTTATGCAAGTTGCAGTTTGATTTTGAGAATAAAATTACAGATTCTTCTAATATGCCTTATTCATTTGGCTAGTTATGTTATAGTATATAGAGCAATCTTCACGTGTCTTGTGCAACCTCTAAATATGAATTAATTTGCATAAAATTTGGGCCGAAGTAATTTGGCCAGATATGGAACCAAATGCAGGGTTCTAATCCAGAGAATCTTAAAAGCAATTTTTTTGGACCACCCTAAGTTCCAATTTACAGTTCCAGGCCAGGTAACATATTCACGTAGTGTAAAAGAGGCTTCAACATTTTGTTAAATTTGTTGATAGAGTTATTTAGGGTGCACCTATAAATGTCCTTTTAAGCCTGATTTTTGCCTTTTTTTTTTTTTTTTTTTTAATTCATTTTCACTTTTGAGTTCATTTCCAAGCCTGAGCTTTTACACTTCCACATTAAACAAGTTGAATCAGTGTTTTTACTTTTAGTCTTTTTTGCACACGTGTTTATACCTTGTTTACGTTGCATGGTATATTAATTCTATTTGTGTTTTTTCCTGAACTGCTGCATCAGATGTAGTATCCCCACACTGGCTTTCTTTTCGTCTCCGCATGAAACTCCCATCAGTCTGTTTAATGTGGAGCAGCTCTGTGTGCGAGAGCAGAGGGAAAGAAAAGGGAGGGACACCAGGAGCAAAAAAGAAGAAGAAGAAGAAGAAGAAGAGAGCGAGAAATGACAACG
The DNA here is from genome assembly GCF_902148855.1 of Sphaeramia orbicularis. Taxonomy (NCBI): domain Eukaryota; kingdom Metazoa; phylum Chordata; class Actinopteri; order Kurtiformes; family Apogonidae; genus Sphaeramia; species Sphaeramia orbicularis. The sequence goes on from NC_043963.1 coordinate 9,077,191, forward strand.
AGCAGAGAGAGAGAGAGAGAGAGTGGGAAGAGGAGGGGAGGGTCGAGCGAGCAAATGGGAGGTGGAGCCAGAGAGAGAGAGAGGTAGAGAGAAAGTGAGAGAGAGAGAGAGAGAGAGAGAGAGAGAGGAGGATGACAGGAGATGTGGTTGTTGCCGCGGCAGCAGAGCAGGACAGATCTGAGACAGTAAAACAACACTCCTCCACTTCCTCCTCCTCCTCCTCCTCCTTCTTTTTATTCCTCAATCCCGCTGTAAGCATCCGCCCTGCGTCCACCTGGAAAAACCTGCTTCTGTCTTCTTCTTCTTCTTCTTCTTCTACTACTACTAATTCTTCTCTCAGCTTCATCATCATCATCATCATCATCAGCGGTAAGTAGGATGAAAACTGCTCCAGATACACCACTGCCACTGCTGAGAATAGAAAAAGAAAGGGGAGTAGAAGTCAGGAGCATGGGATGGGACGGGACGGGATGGGACGGGATGGGACGGGATGGGACGGGATAGGACGGGTGGGATGGGATGGGATGGGTGGAGAGTTTAGAGAGTGGAAAAGAAGAAGAAGAGAATAGAAACAGGCTAGAAAACACGAAGAGTGAAGTAAGAAGTAAGAGGGATTTTTAAAGGAAGAATAGAAACAACGGGAGGGAGATGCGGAAATGGAAGAAATGGCTGAAAATAATGGGAAAAATAATAGAAAAAGAAGCTAAAAGTGGACAAAATAAACGTTTGTGTGCATGCGTGTGATCATGGATGTCCGTGTGTGTGTGTGCATGTGTGTGTGTTGACGTAATCCAGCTGTATGAATTAGTGATGAAGTTCTGTGTGTCTGCTATTAAGGGTTGTTAGCGTTCAGACACACACACACACACACACACACACACACACACACACACACACATATACACATATACACATATACACATAAACACACACTGTGGTCATTAATATTCACACACCTTCTGCTTCTGGAGTCCTACAAAACACCATTATATTCCTCTCTCTTGAACTCCAGCAGACTTCATTCAATTTTTATACGGTTTTAGAGTCACGTTTGAGAGCCGACTTTATATTTATTTAAAGGAGTCCAGACGATTTCACTTATATAACCCGGGACCGGAGTCGCGTTTGTTTTTATTCCGGATGACGCTTGATTAGAATGAGGGAAAGTGGAGAGATAAGAAAAAAGGCAGGTGGAAAGAAGACCAAAAAGGAGGGGAA